>NC_044983.1:48522117-48741871 GCF_008728515.1 Papio anubis
TTTCTCGGGATCTTAGGCCCCTTTCTCTAAGATGCATCCTAGAGGATCAGAAATGCACTTTATTTGGGCTTTGCCTGCTTTTGTGGAAGGGAAGCTTACTAGACGATATTATCTCGTGTTTTAATTTGCTGTCTCTCCTAAAGGGAATGTGGAGGAAAAAAAAAAAGCAGAAATTGGAAATATTTAATTAATTTCATTCGATTCTCAGGGGAACTGGTGAGGAACCTAAGATGGTTTCCGCTTCCTAAAGGTAGAATCCAAGGTCCAGGGAAATAGCAACAGAGGAGTTCAAGACTGCCCCTGCTAGTCCTTCCTTGGCTACTCTCCGCTGTGATCGCAGGATAGCTTTCATTTGCAGGAGAATCGGGCATGTGTGTGGATGAGTAGAGAGTGTGTTGAACAACTTGCAACATTTCATGAAATATGCATTGTCATGGTTCCTTAAAAGGCTTTGCGGAAGCCGTTTGTCTTTACTAATCAAGTTTTCACTTACACAAAAGTAGAAGAAGTAGTTTTAGAAAACATACTAGCAATCTTCTATCCCCTTGAAGACCAGAGTAGCAGAAAACAGGTGATTTGCATTATAAAATTGCACTCACAGATTTCACATTACATTAGCCCATTTGTGTTACGGTGTTTAAAAAATGCAACAGGAGCCCCCACTGCATTGTTCTCCTTTAAAAATAGATCACTTACACCCTAACTTTGTTTTTCTTAAATTCGATTCTTAACAGGAGAACTTTCTATTACTTCAGATGGAGTGAGGTTGCACTACTAGGATGGAAGAAAGGAATCCCTTAATTTGGGGGGAATTTCTGTTCTCTGTTAGTTCCAAGACCATTTTACTGGGGGTGGGGGATGGGCGCGGCGGTCGGGGCAGTGGAACGCAGTCGCGGCTGCGCCATCCCTGCACTTCCAGGCGCGCGGGAGGGACCGGCGGGGACGTGAGCTGCGGACTCTGGCGAACGCGGGGAGGCAGACACCAGGAGGCGGACAACCAGCTGGCAGGCGTTTCAGCCTCCCAGCAGCCGGTGGGCTCCTCTCCTGACAGCTCCAGGAAAGGCAGCCCCCTTCCCCAGCCAGCCAGGTAAGGTAAAGACTGCTGTTGAGCTTGCTGTTACTGAGGGCGCACAGACCCTAGGGAGACCGAAACTTGCCACTGCGGGATTCGGTGGGGTGACCTGGGTCTACCGAAGTTTCCTAAAAGAGGAGAGAAGGGTTTGTATTTTTCCTACAAAGGGGAGGATTCTTCTCTCTCTAGCACTTCGTTTAATGTATTCAACTGGTAGAAGTGAGATTTCAACAGGTAGCAGAAGCGCTCACGTGGAAGAGGTTTAGGGCATGATGGCGCCCTCCTCCACACACACACACACACACACACACCCCTCGGGACCGCGCCTTTTTCTAAAGTTACACGTCGACGAACTAACCTATGCTTTAAACTCCTCTTTCCAGCCCCGTGAGTCCGCGGCGACAGTGGGCCGTGGGGTGGCTGGGAACGGCACCCTCCTCTAGAAAAACCAGAGAACGGCTTGGAGAGCTGAAGCGAGCGTCCGCGAGCAGGTCCGTGCAGACCCGGGCTTCGGGACCGCTGAGTTCCGTGGGGCGGCCGTGGGGGACGCCGAGTCGCCGGCTCCTCTGCCTTCGTTAAGATGGACAACGCCTCGTTCTCGGAGCCCTGGCCCGCCAACGTATCGTGCCCGGGCTGGGCGCTGAGCTGCTCCAACGCGTCGACTCTGGCGCCGCTGCCGGCACCGCTGGCTGTGGCTGTGCCGGTTGTCTACGCGGTGATCTGCGCCGTGGGTCTGGCGGGCAACTCCGCCGTGCTGTACGTGTTGCTGCGGGCGCCCCGCATGAAGACCGTCACCAACCTGTTCATCCTCAACCTGGCCATCGCCGATGAGCTCTTCACACTGGTGCTGCCCATCAACATCGCCGACTTCCTGCTGCGGCAGTGGCCCTTCGGGGAGCTCATGTGCAAACTCATCGTGGCTATCGACCAGTACAACACCTTCTCCAGCCTCTACTTCCTCACTGTCATGAGCGCCGACCGCTACCTGGTGGTGTTGGCCACTGCCGAGTCGCGCCGAGTGGCCGGCCGCACCTACAGCGCAGCGCGCGCGGTGAGCCTGGCCGTGTGGGGGCTCGTCACACTCGTCGTGCTGCCCTTCGCAGTCTTCGCCCGGCTTGACGACGAACAGGGCAGGCGCCAGTGCGTGCTGGTCTTCCCGCAGCCCGAGGCCTTCTGGTGGCGCGCGAGCCGCCTCTACACGCTCGTGCTGGGCTTCGCCATCCCGGTGTCCACCATCTGTGTCCTCTATACCACCCTGCTGTGCCGGCTGCATGCCATGAGGCTGGACAGCCACGCCAAGGCCCTGCAGCGCGCCAAGAAGCGGGTGACGTTCCTGGTGGTGGCGATCCTGGCCGTGTGCCTCCTCTGCTGGACGCCCTACCACCTGAGCACCGTGGTGGCGCTCACCACCGACCTCCCGCAGACGCCGCTCGTCATCGCTATCTCCTACTTCATCACCAGCCTGAGTTACGCCAACAGCTGCCTCAACCCGTTCCTCTACGCCTTCCTGGACGACAGCTTCCGCAGGAACCTCCGCCAGCTGATAACTTGCCGCGCGGCCGCCTGACTCCCCCATCGTCCGGCTACGCAAATGCCCCGCCACCCCTGGCCCGCGCAGGAGGAGCCGCCGCCAGAGTGCGGGACCCGACAGGCCTCCTAGGCCTCCCGGGGAAACTGACTCTCTCCCCCATCCCCTACTTAGCAGATCGGAAGCGCTGCGGCTGCGCCAGCAGGTTGACCTTGCCCTCCAGGTGATGCGCGTCCACACCGCGTGAGCAGCACTGCGGCTGAGATCGCCACGCCGAGCGCTACCTCACACAGAGGTAGAGGTAGAGGAGGGCAGAGGAGGAGGCGGGTGTTGCTGGGAACCGCCCCCTCCCTGCCCTGCTCCCTGCTCCCTGCTCCCCCACCCCGAGCCCTGGTCGTCTGGAACCTGGCTGGAGTAGGAGCTCTCTGCGCCTTCGAAGGGAGGCCCGAGGACGCTGCGGGCGCCCTTAGGCGTCGGCTCCGCGTGGCGCCTGCTGTAGCTGGCGCACAGCCGGGGCGGGTCACCTTGTCCTCCGCGCGCTCTGGGAAGAGGGTTGGGCGCGAGCGTTTGGCGCCCACCCTGTGAGACGCACTTGGCCTGGCGCCGCGCGCGGGGACGGCTGCCGAGGCCGCCAGCGTCTCTTCAACTCGGGAAAACACACCAACTCGGGGTGCCCCATCGGGGTGCGTGTACACCCCTGTGTGGTGTGGTGTGCGCGCCTTTGCGGAGGCATGAGATTCGGGGAAGGAGGGTGGCGCTTGGCTGTGACTGCCTAGAATATGATACGAATAGTGATCCTTCTTCCTGTGTGCCCCAACTCCTCCTTTTCTTTGTCTTTTCTCTTTCCTATCCGTAATCTCCCCTGAAAATGTCTCAGACTTCCTGAGCAAGGAACCTGGAGTAGCCCGGGCGCGCGGTTCCGGCCCCCCACCGTAGGAGCCAGCGGCCGGGCGCTTAGCGTCCGAGGACCGCAGGGCTTTGTGGTGGAGCGCTCGGGCTGAGCGCGCTTCACAGCACTGCGGCGCACTGGTCATCGCTGCTTCTAGAGGACGCCAAGCCCCACGCCCCATTCCCCCAATCGGCCTCGTCTCTTGTCTGACTTAGACCAGTTTGTTGTAACTGTTCATGTGTGTACTGTTTTTCAGAACTGAAAACTTTATAAATAATGTACATGTCTTAATCTCACGAGTTGCCATGAAGATCAAATAAGATAAAAAGAAATGCTATCTATTCTCTTGTGTTCCCTTTCTCCTCTGCTTCCTGGGCCCGGCCTTAGGGACAGCAGGAAGCAGAGATGACCGATGGCTTCAGGTTTTTTCTGCTGGACTTTTCACAGGGAGCTGTGGATTACCTGGGCTTTATTCCTTAGTTGTAGACAGCATCCGGCAGGTAGTCCCGGTAAACCGGGTAAATATTGGTTCTGGAGTCATCAGGGATACTGGCCAGCATCCTACCTGTGTTTTTATCTCTGCATATGGAAGACAAAGTGGATTAAGAGAGAGGACTGGCACTGGGTTTGCCCAATCCTCTGCAGTTTAGCCTTAGACATGAGGGCGGAAACCTAACCAAACTCTGGTCATTGATTATGGTGTTTTAAAAGATATTAATCTTTGGGATGAAGTCCAAACAGGATGAAAATTTCTACAAATGTTTATTTCCTACTATGTCATATGTGAGACAAAATGTAAGTGTTGCAGCAGATTTTGTTTGCTTAGTTTGGCATCTTCAATCAATTTCTCAATTATTTAGGTTGAAAATAGCTTTTAATAAATATTTGGAAGGGAAAAAACGCCCCCTTGGAATGGGGGGAAGCAAATCCCCTCTCTGATTTTGGTGAATGAGAATTGCTTTCTTAGCTCTCAGAGTTTTTAGAAACCTTGAAATAATTCATAACCATCAGTTTAGAAAATATACATTAAAAAACCTTCTGTCTTGGGTGGCAAATAATAGTTAATTGTTTAAAAGAAAGTTTTCATCTGCAATGAGTTTCAAATGGTGGACCTCAGGCCTCTCCTGGCCGGCTTCAGAGGCTTCTTGGAATTCATTTTAGTATCTTTTGAATTTCCAGGAATCATTCTATTGATTTTCCTTAAAACTCTCAAAATTATCTCATGAATCCTCCGTAACTTTTCAAAATTAAAGTTTTAAATTTAGAGTAACTTCTAGATTTACCTAAGGTGATGGACAAAGAGTAAGGTGAACATTTGGCTACAAACACAGCCGGGGTGATTGTCTGGATTCAATTCTCATCAGTCTTAATAAGCTCAGTAACTGGACTCAGATGGGGGACAGCTGAGTGATCCATCTGTCCACTGTTTCATCCCTACAGTAGATTGACCTCGAGCCTTCTTGGAATCTATGGAGATGACTGCTGGAAAAATACACTGGCTGACATTGCTATTCATCCCCAGCAAGGCATGGATTGGCTTCTGAGTATGCCTGTGGGATTAATTAGGACTCGGTAGTTCAGTTCCTCTTGGGCTTTCTGATCACTGGATAAACTATTGTATCATTATTTCTAGGTAGTTGCCCTTCATATGAGCATGTAGACTGTACATCTCAGGCTTCCTTTTTATGTCTTGGGTAATCGGTTGAATAAATACACATATAAGCCAGACAAAAGTAGAATTTATTCACATCATTGCATTGCAAAGGTTTTAACACTGTGTTGAATTCTTGCAGTTTCTGTGTAAACTCTATGGTTTGGTTTTACCACTTTGAATAGTTAAAAATGTCTATTTGCTTTTACTTAATTTAGTACAGTTACGTAATGTATATGCTTATGTTTTCTCTTGATAAACGCAGAAACTCTATAGTACATTGTAGAGGAACTCAGTTTAAAATAAAAGCTGAAACATTCTGTGTAATAAGTGAACATTCTATTTTCTGAGAACATGTTATTCACAATTCAGTCACCTTAGCATTTGTGCAGTATTATTATTTAAAAATACTACCTTCATTGGAAAAGTGATCTAATGAATACTCAATGAATAAATAGAATTATTTGACAGGACAAAATTAAGAATGAACACCCCTACCCCACTTTTTAATTTGGTTGATTGTGAAAATGATGCAAAGCTGCTGATAAACGCAGAGATTCTAGAACTTATGCTGGACAGAGAAAGGATGCCAAGCTTTTGCCATACCATCAAAAGCCTCATTTCTTAAATATTTGAGCAGCTATGTGGAGGGGGAGAAGGGAAGATAAATTGCTTGAATTATTAGCATACACATCGCTATCAGCAATATGCATAGACATAGCACAAATATGCAAGGTGGAGAATCTCACCTGAAAAACCCACAAACTTCTTATAAACCCTTCTTTCCTCAACAACATGCTGGGAAAACAACAGCAAGACAATAAAACAATAACCCACCTTGGATATTAATAATGTATGCTTATGCCCATTAAGAAAGAGATCAGAGAATTCTGCCCATAACAGTCTCTTATTAGCACAGCTTTGAGTCTGGCTCTTCGGCCCCCGTTTTACATACAAAGAAAGTGAGATACAAGGAAGTAGATCAATTTAGCCATGCCCACAGAGATCAATAAAGACTAATCAGAGTCATCCAGTTCCCATTCTATTCTAGGAATTGCGTCATCTTTTTTCAGCAGAGATGGAATTCGTTGCCATGTGTAATTTGGAAATATTAGACTAGAAAACGATATCTTTTAAATATTTAGTAGATTAAGCAAGGTGTATCTACCATTAGTTCATATGAGATAAAGGGAGGGTAAGATTTAATATTATAAAACTCCAGTCTTAATTCAGAGACTTACAAAGTGTATGGGGTTGTTGAAAATTATATGAGAACAAAAATTCTTAACAGAGCTGTCACACAAAGGCACCATGTGCCTAGCAGCCCCCATACTTTATGTACGTGGAACTGTGCTCCAGAGGGACAGTTCGTATAGGATACAATGCTAATGATGGCTCTATCTCCATAGAATGGAGCTTTGCAATCGATGATGCTGTCCTTGAATTTAGGGCAAGGGAAATTTATTTGTTTGTACCATATCTCATAAGGTTACATTGGTGACATCACATTAAATAAAAATAAAAGATGGAAAAAGGGAAGGAAATTTAAAATGATATTGTTCAGAAACTGTCAGAATGCGTGAACTGCGTACTTCCCACAGTCCCGAAGAAGATTTCTCTTGTGCCTGGGAGGCAATAGTGCACACAGACCTGATGCCCTGTTGGGCCAAGACCCAGGGAGCGGCTCAGCATTTTCCTGTAAAATCTGGATCTTCTCACAAAGATTGTTCTACCAGAAAGTTAACTCACCCCCATTCTGAGCTAACCCAAGGACCAGAGTCACAACTGCAATAACCAGGCCACCGTTCACCACGGAAAGAGTGGGTGTGTGCGTAGTCAACAATGTGGAAGAAATTGCTAGTGTTCCCACAGGCGAGGGGCAAATCATTTGTGAATGCTAAATAGTAACAACAAAACGGATATCTTAAATGATTCATCCATTTGGCAAAGCAGCTTCTTCCTTTAGGCAGTGATGAATGGTCTGGTAGAGAAGGAAAAATCAGCCCTATTCAGTCACTGTGGTATGAATGCAGCAATCAAACCTGAAAAGATGTAAATATTTACACCTGCAAAAGTACCAAGTGAATTATCCACATTCTCCTACATAATACTGTTTTGATTCCTTTAACTCCTCTCTTCCAATAAAAATACCACTCCTCATTGCTACATTTCTATTTATTCTCTTTCCAGAGGAATTTCAGGGGTCTTAGTTAAAAGGGAGTTACATAATTCCTTAAAAAAAAACTGCATCTTGGATTTATCATGAGAATTTATTATTATGGTTAAAGATTATACTAAACCTTTAAATACATTTATTTAAAATGAAAATGTATTTTAAATGTACAGAATATGTTAACTAATGAGGTTTCTTGTGACTTATACTTTCAGTTGAAAGGAAGAATGCATGTATATAACTTTTCTATTGAATCTTTCAAATGATAATGAAAACAATAATCCACATAATTTTTTGAACTTTCATTTAATAATGTTGAGCTCAATTTGTGTTTAAATTTTATGTTTGAAATTGTTTTATTTATTTAAACAATGAGATCTCACTATTTTGCCCAGGCTGGAGATGAACTCTTAGGCTGAAGGGATCCTCCTGCCTCAGCCTTCTAAGTAATTAAGACTACCGGTAAGTGCCACCTCGCCTAGCTTGAGACAGTTTAATTTTCATCAAAGTAATACATTAATTTTAAATTACATTTAAAAACATCCAAACGTAAAACATTTCAATAGCTTTAGGTGTACACATGGTTTTTGGTTACATGGATGAATTGTATAGTGGTGAAGTCTGAGATTTTAGTGCACCCATCACGCGAGTAGTGTACATCGTACCCATTTTTCCACTCTGTATGCCTTTCGTACCCATAGCTTAGCTCCCACTTACAGGTGAGTGCATACTGTATTTGGTTTTTCATTCCTAGTTACTTCACTTACAATAATGTCCTCCAGCTCCATCCAAGTTGCTGCAGAAGACATTATTTCATTCTTTTTAGGGGTTGAGTAGTATTCCATGGTGTATATATGCCACATTTTCTTTATCCACTCATCTGTTGGTGGCCACTTAAGTTGGTTCCATATCTTTGCTATTGTGAATTGTGCTATCATAAACCTACAAGAGCAGGTATCTTTTTGATATAATGATTTCTTTTCCTTTGGGTAGGTCTCCAGCCGTGGAATTGCTGGATTGAATGGTAGATTTACTTTGAGTTCTTTGAGAAAACTCCATACTGTTTCCCATAGAGATTGTACTGATTCCCATTCCCACCAACAGTGTGTAAGCATTCACTTTTCACCACATCCATGCCAACATCTATTGTTTTATGACTTTTTAATAATGGCCATTCTGGCTGGGGTAAGGTGGTATCTCATATGGTTTTATTTGCATTTCCCTGATGATTACAGTGATGTTGATGTTGAGCATTTTTCATGTTCGTTGGACATTTTTTTTTTCTTTTTTTTTTTTTGAGACAGTCTCGCTGTGCTGCTCAGGCTGGAGTGCAGTGGCACGATCTCAACTCACTGCAACCTCCACCTCCTGGGTTCGAGCAATTCTCTTGCCTCAACCTCCTCAGTAGCTGGGATTACAGGTGCCTGCTGTAATGCCCAGCTAATTTTTGCATTTTCGGTAGAGCTAGGTTTCACAACGTTGGCCAGGCTGGTCTCGAACTCCTTACTGCAAGTGATCCCCCTGCCTTCGCCTCCAAACTGCTGGGATTTCAGGCATGAGCCACCTCCCCTGGACTTTGTTGGCCATTTCTACATCTTCTTTTGAGAAATGCCTATTCATGTCATTTGCCCATTTTTAATGGGATTATTTGTATTTTTCTTGCTGAGTTTAAACTTCTACAACTTTTGATTGTCGCAGAAGATTTATTATAAGCATCAAGTTTCCACCCAGTCCCAACTGGCCATAGTCCCTCCCAGCCACATGAACTATTGATTCTGGGATTTACCTCCTTGTTACTGACTTATAGGTTTAGGTTTATACCTCAATGTTTTACTTGCTTAATTTTGGACATTATGATAGTGAAGATTTTGGGGGCGGGGTTGTTGGCACTTTTGAAAGGCAGTTGTGTTCAGGGGATCCCTCCACTTATTCTGTTTTCAGACTTTTACTTTGTCTCCCTAGTTTTTGTTCCTGTACTTGGTTCCTGTCTTTTTGCAGCACCTGGTTCCCTGCAACGCATCTCTGGAAGCAATTTCTCCAGACTGTGAAACTCCAGTCTCCAGCAGAGATGGGGAGTAGGTGTCCCCTGGCTGCAGCGGCCAGGCTGGGGAGCCTAACCATTCTTCACACAGCTTTCCTTCAGCCTCCCTATCTGTGGCCCTGCAGCTCACTCCCAACTTCCACGGGCACGGTGGTCTCTCTGAGTAGCTTTAGAAGCAAATCAGATTGGATAAAAGGGACACTGCTGTAGACATTTCTGCATTTTGTTGCTTACCAGCGCTCCTTCTGCTGACCAACCTCTCGAAATCCGCTGGTATCTCTCACCCTTGTCATTGCTTATCTAGCTCTTTGTCCATTTAAGAAATTTCTTTCCTGTTCTTATAGTAGGGCTTTCATAGAATATAACAGTAAATAAATACTGTGTAAATGCCATCATCTTAAACTGAAGTGTGTGTGTGTGTGTGTGTGTGTAACAGGTTCGATGACATTTTAGAGAACTTTCTTTCTGGCTTAGAAGAACTCGGTAAGAAATGAGTTACTTGGAAGAAGCCTAGTCTACAAATGTCAAGAAATGTCTTGGAATGAAATGATAAATTCAAGCAATCTAAAATATTAGGTTTCCCTGACAACCAGCATTCTGCTATTTGGAGATACCCACATGTATCTGTCAAGAAAGCATAGCCCACTCGCCACAGAACCTCTGTGTAGTTCAGCCTCACCCTCAGGCCAGGCCCAGCACACACAGCAGCAGTCATCATCCACATAGGCCAGGCTGCCTTTGAGGCCCGTTAATTAGATCAGCTTCTCCAGGTGGTATCAGGGCATCAGCCTTTCCAAAGCTCCCAGTCCAGACCCGAGAATGAGACGTGGAACAAAGCCATTCAGACGACATGCAGCTCTGAGAACGTGAGAATCAATGCTTGCCACTGCATGCCTCTGAGTTATGTGGCACTATTGTGGTAAAAGCTGAGACACTGATGTGATTTTATTTTCTCACCCATCAGTAATTATCAGTGATTCTGAGCTTGCTTTTAACTGCTCTCTTTCAGAAGCTTGCACGTTTTTAGAATCTAAAATATCAAAATATTGATTGTTTAGGCTTTCCAGGGCACATGCTTCTCTTGATTACAGTGCTTTATTTTTTAAAAAATCATACAAGAATTATTTCTTTGGCCTGTGGTGTGTATAAAAACTCTTTTTTTTCCTTGCCATTAATATATTGAAATATAAATAACCCTCCAAAATAAACATTTTCTCTATGAGTAATAGTTTATGCCCAGTGAGTAAAAAAGAAAACTAGTTAAATTAATTATATTTGTTATTCTCCGTAGGGGGAGCAAAACTGATAAAATAAATCTGCAAGAGTTATTGTATTTTCTCTCTATTTAAGGTGTTGGTAAAAAGTGGACTTGCTGCCACCTTAAGGATGACTGGTGCAGAAAAATCGAGCTTTGCAGTTGCAGCCCTGCTAGTTTTTGTAGTAATAATGATAATAATAATAATCTTGAATTTTTCCCCACTTGCTGGGTTGTTATCATAACATTCTACAGAAAGCGAAAATGTAGCAATAGTCTTTGCCATTTCTCTACTGCAGTTTGTTCCTTTACTATTGTTATTTTATTTTATCTTATTTTAGTTTTTTGGAGATGGAGTCTTGCTCTGTTGCCCAGGCTGGAGTGCAGTGGTGTGATCTCAGCTCACCACAACTTCTGCCTCCCGGGTTCAAGGGATTCTCCTACCTCAGTCTCCTGAGTAGCTGGGATTATAGGTGTGCTCCACCACACCTGATTAATTTTTGTATTTTTAGTAGAGATGGAGTTTCACCATGTTGTCCAGGCTGGTCTGAAACTCCTGACCTCAAGTGATCCGCCTGCTTTGGCCTCCCAAAATGCTGGGATTACAGGCATGAGCCCCTGTCCCCAGACTACTATTCCTATTTTAGACATTTTTTCTTATTACTATAATGGGATCTTCATACATGTGTTTTAGCTTGTTTTAAAAATCATTTCCTTAGGGTGTGCCTAGATGTGGAAAATTATTCCTTCATTTTCTCACGGTGAAGCCTCTGTGAGGCTTCCCCCTCCACCCTTTTGTCATATGAAAGAGATGTCTCTCCAACCAAACATCAACTGCATCCGGTGGCTCTGATTCCTTTTCTTCTCACCTTCTCAAGGGCTTGTTTCTTTTGGCTCCCTCTTCTCTTCTAAATTATACACATCCACATACTGCATAATATTTATTAGCATTTGTAGGGGATCAAAATATACCACTCCAAAATATGCTACTTTTATTATTTTATTAGTTTTTATTTATTTATTTTTTTGAGATGGAGTCTCGCTTTGTCACCCAGGCTGGAGTGCTATGGTGTGGCCTCAGCTGACTGCAACTTCTGCCTCCCCAGTTCAAGCGATTCTCCTGTCTCAGCCTCCAAGTAGCTAGGATTACAGGCAGGCGCCACCATGACCAGCTGTATTTTTGGTAGAGACAGGATTTCACCATATCGGTCAAGCTGATCTCAAACTCCTGACCTTAAGTAATCTGCTGCCTCAGCTTCCCAAAGTGCTGGGATTACAGGTGTGAGCTACTGCGCTTGGCCTCAAAATATGCCACTTTGGCATGAGGATTATTTTGAGCTGAAGATAATTGAGAAACATTGGATACCAATTCAAAAACGCTCTCTTGCTAGGGGCGGTGGCTTACACCTGTAATTCCAGCACTTTGGGAGGCTGAAGCTGGCTGATCACCTGAGGTCAGGAGCTCGAGACCAGCCTGGCCAACGTGGTAAAACCCTGTCTCTACTAAAAATATCAAAACTAGCTGGGTGTGGTGGCAGGCGCCTGTAATTCCAGCTACTCTGGAGGCTGAGGCAGGAGAATCGCTTGAACCCAGGAGGTGGAGGTTGCAGTGAGCCAAGATCATGCCAATGCACTCTATCTAGTCTGGGGGCAAGACTTCATCTCAAACAACACAAAACAAACAAAAAAGAACTCTCTGCCTCCCCTCCCATTTGCTTAAAAGCAGGCTGTCTCTTAATCACCAAAGACAACACTAGACTTGTAGCCCAGAAATGGCACCAAGAGGAATCTGTACAGCAAACCCTGCACATTTCTTCCATTAGTTTCCCTGTTACATTTACTTTCCCACAGTTTGCTAGCCCTAAAAACCTAAACCCATTTTTAAAATCTTGTCACTTCTCTGTAAGTTTATTGTTCTTTGTTGAGATGGTATGTAAGCCTAAGTCCTAATCACCCTTCAGTTACTCATCACTGAGTTTCTCCACATGTATGCATGCTGCACATGTTAATAAACTCTGTTTTTCTCTTGTTCATCTGTTTTCTGTTGGTTTAATTTCCAGGGCCACATTCAGATAACCTAAGAGGGTAAAAGAAAAGTGCCCCATCCCTAAACATTCAAACATTCTAATATTTTCAACTTCAATGGTTAATTAAAAATAACTTCTTAGGGCCAGGTGCGGTGGCTCACGCCTGTAATCCCAGCACTTTGGGAGGCCGAGGTGGGTGGATCATGAGGTCAGGAGATCGAGACCATCCTGGCTAACATGGTGAAACCCCATCTCTACTAAAAATACAAAAAATTAGCCGGGCATGGTGGCGGGCGCCTGTAGTCCCAGCTACTCGGGAGGCTGAGGCAGGAGAATGGTATGAACCTGGGAGGCAGAGCTTGCGTGAGCAGAGATCGCACCACTGCACTCCAGCCTGGGCGACAGTGTGAGACTCTGTCTCCGAAAACAAAAAGCAAAAAACAAAAAACTCCTTAAACTCTTCTCTGCAGATGAATGCCAGCTAATAAATGTAGAAACAAATGAAAGATTTTGAAAAATCACCATTTTGCAGTTAGAATATCAACCACATTGTAATAATTGATTTAAGCAAGGTTTATCAATGGATACAAAACTATTAGGTGGAAGGTTTTCTGGGAGCAAGGATATTTGCATGGTGCCAAGATAGCACCCCAAAGATCACTTGCTAATTGCAAGGGTAAAAGATAAACCTTTATAAATTAGAAATCTGGTTGGATTACCAAATAATCCAATGTAATGTGACTAATGACAAGACAAGCTGGGATTATGTGCCGTATGGTACCATGCACTATAGCATATATGACATGTTCTTGCTCAAGATGCTTAACTGTAACCTAATCAATTATTTGACTAATTTCTGGAGAAAATAGAAAATCTGGGGATATAAGAATAAGAAAAAAAATGAGGAAACAAATAAACACAAATCTAGAATGTGAGCAATTTCATAAGACAACCGTCTTGCTGAACTCTCCAAAAAAGTCCGTGTAACACACATACACCCAAAAGAGATGGAGGAAATGTTAAAATAGACTAAAGGAAAATAATAACCAAATGCAATGCATGCACCTTGACTGCATCCTGATTTGAAATGCCCGCTCTAAAAGAGCTTTCAGAGACAACTGGGGAAATCTGAATGTGGATTAGATTTTAGAAATTATTAAGTTTTTTGTTAAATTTTTTACTTATAGAAAAGATATTTTGGTTATATAGAAGAATTTATTAGGATATGAAGGTGTAAACGCGAGGGGTGAAGTGTTATGATATTTGTAATTTACTTTTAGATTATTTGGCAAAATATGTGTGTATCTTTAGAAAGCATGTACATCAAAACAGTCACAATTAGAAGAAATACAGGTGTTCTTCGCACTTTTCTTTCAGCTTTTCTCCATGTTAGAACACTTTCTTACCCCCACTGTCGTGTCCTAGTGGGAGTCCTGCCATCTCTTGCCTGCACAACTGAAACAGCCTTGTGAACTGATATGCTTCCCTCCAACCCATTCTCCTTGTAGCGGCAAGAGTTATCTTATTAAAGAATAAATTGTTTCACTCACTCTCTTGCAAATGTTTCTTAAGTAGATTTTCACTACAGTTTGAATAGAATCCAAATGTCTTACCATGTTTACCATGCTCTTTAGGGAACTGCCTGGCTCCACCCTGCTTTGCTCCCCAAACTCTTCACGTGGCTACTTCCCCTGGGCTCACCATGCCCTAGGGGTCATGGCCGCCCAGACCCGGGCTTCTGCACCATAGTGTCTCCGCACCTGCTCTGTGCTAGACCAGCCATGCCGCCCCAGTTCTCACAGGGCCAACTCCTTATCCTTGAGGCCACTTATCTACTCAGAAGGAAGACTTCAGCTTACTACTCAATGCTCTTCTCCATTTTGACTCCTTGTTTCTGCTAGAATTTCTAGGTATTTTATTTCTTTGCTTCCTTGACTTTGTCTGTCATTCCCACTGCATGTAAGCCGCCTGATGGCAGGCCTGGTGCTTCCTGGGATGTCACTGAGCCTTTGACACCCAAAGCAGAATCTGACGTAGTGAGTACCCAGTGAATGGTTTTGAATGCAAGGATAGGTAAATGAGTATCTTTAATCCTAGGCATTTATGTTTCAGGCAGCTTCACTGCTCATTTAGAGTTTTGGTAAATTTTCTTTGAAATTTTAAGCCCTGGAAACGACTTTGGAGAACAGACAAGTCAATTTTCCAGAGAAGCCACCAGAGGGAGCACTGAGACCAGTTTTGCAGGAAAAAAAAATCCCCAGTATTATTAATTATTCAAGTCAGTTGGGTCTTTTATATAACTTCACCAGGTTTTACTCAGAAACGGCAATTTTTCTCATGACTATGTAACCACATCTTGTATATTAAAATAAAAATTACAAATTAAAGTTAAACCCACAAAATTTGAAATATTAATAGTTATAGATTCACTCTTAAACCAGAATTAAGAATTAAGAAACCACAATTAAGGTAATTTTGACCAGAAACAATTTCAATAATTGTATTAGTCTTCTGTATTGTTAAGATTTTGATGATATGTTTGCACACAATTGTTAGGAAATTTAAATTTAAATTCTATGCTTATGTATACATGATGAAGATACCAGGATTTTAATTTCATGATAGCTTTATTTATATGTTATTTTTATATTATCCCAAACATTCGAATTTCTCCAAATGCAATCAATTTAAGCATAGCATACTTTTTTTTTCTTTTCTTTTTTTGAGACAGTCTCACCCTGTCGCCCAGGCTGGAGTGCAGTGGAACATCTCAGCTCACTGCCACCTCCGCCTCCCAGGTTCAAGCGATTCTCCCTCCTCAGTCTCCCAAGTAGCTGGGATTACAGGCGCCTGCCACCACGCCCGGCTAATTTTTTGTATTTTCAGTAGAGACGGGGTTTCACCATATTGGCCAGGCTGGTCTCAGACTCCCAACCTCAGGTGATCCACCCGACTCGGCCTCCCAAAATGCTGGGATTACAGGCATAATTTGAGATATGACAAATTTTACATTTGTTGACATTAGTGCAGCCATGATGATATAACTGTTTTTAGTTTAATTCTTACAGAGGAAACTCTTTGGGAAAAAATAACAATAACAACCCTATAAGATTTGTTATATTAATAACTCTTTTGTCCTGAAAAGTATAACATGTTTCTTGTGTATTCTTTGTATATGTGTGATACAGCAAAACAAATGTCTATTAATGCATTAAACAAGATCTAGTGGTGGGTCCAATCATTTACTACAGTTTTGAGGTAGTAATAATAATAAACCATGCTTTGAGAATTCTGCAATGCCTATACTGAGTTACGAACATTCCTGTCATCATTCTTGGTGACAAAGTCTTACGTACTCCTAATGCTACTATAGTTTGTTGCCATATTCATAATAGAAATGCAAAATTTTAGTTATAGATTAGAGAACCTTTTTTTTTCCCTTCAATCCAAGTTCATAGATTGCTGAATTCTTTCTTTTCTCTTCTTTATGTCTCTTTTTACTAACTTTTAGGTTCAGGGGTACATGTGCAGATTTGTTATATAGGTAAATTTTATGTCACAGGAGGTTGTTGTACAGATTATTTCATCCCCCAGGTATTAAGCATAGTCCTTGAAAGGTAGTTTTTCGATCCTCACCCTCCTCCCACCCTCTACCTTCATGTAGGTCGGGGTCTGTTGTTCTTGTGTGTTCTTAGCCACTGCTCTTTGGGCTCAGTTTAGCTCACAGTGCTGACAGTGGTTCTATTTGGGAACAGTGTCTGTGGCCACCTTTGCTTTTGATGCCAATTTTAAATCTTCTATTAAAATATGTAAGCTAGTAACCAAACTAAAGTCTAGCATTGACTTACCGATAGCCAAGGAAAATCTCCCTTTCAAAGAAAACGAGTTTGGAACGCCCCCATAAGCCAAGCTGAGAATCAAGAGACTCTTGTCAAAGACTATTGTGAGTAAATGCACAGTAATAAGAAATTCGAGCTTTGGATTTTCCTAAAATATTTCTGATGAGAGAGGAAATTCTTGGCAAGGTGGATGTGAGAAGTTTTCCAGGACTCAAACATTTTCACATTTATCACACAGAAAATGACTTTGATTGTCTGGATATGTTGACATTATCCACTCTATTAATCAGAACATTCTGGCAGGCCAGAAAATGGGTCTCTTAGGGAATGTGACATAAAACAAAAGCAGATTTAGTTAGCATTAATAACAATAATTCTTTGCAAACTATATATATATATATATACACACACCATGTATATTTAGTAATCCTCTGTCACTTTTTCCTATACTATGACTTAGTCATAGCTTTGGCATTTGTCATAATAACAGCTAAATATTTGGTCCAAAGTTACAAATGAAAATGTGCACAAATCTTTTTAAATAGAAGCAAATATACCAGAACTGATTTGTATTGTAAGTAGTTGAAAAAAATGGAGATTTTTTACTATACATATTCAACAGTTTATACTACATTTTTTGAAAAATTTAAGACTTTGACTAGACATGTTTATCTTTATCTGCTTACATCTGTGTATCTATCCATCCATAGACAGTAGTTTATACTCTAGTATTTTTTTTTTTAATTAGACTTTGGCTAAAACAGCATATGCCTAATACCTAAAGAATTCTATAACAATATGTTTTCTATGAATCTGAAGATACTTCAGATTTCCCAATGTCTCCAGTCAGTGTTAGAATTTTACATATCTACCATTCCTTTTTTTAGTTATACTAGCCTGCGAGTTAATAAACTATAGTTGCTAAAATATCTGATAAGCAAGTTTTAAATATACGTCAATGTAAAAAGTCATGCTTTAAATACTAGAAGACTGTACTTTTCCTGCTTACTTTTGTTATTGTTTCCAAAAGGCGAAAAGGACATTACTTTTGTAATGGTTTAGTACAGCATATGAACATTTCTGTCCAAAAGAAATTTACTTTAAAGGCATGAAACCAGGCCACAGCCACCCTTGATGACACAAAGTTCTGAGAGGCAAATCATGAGCAGCAATTTCAGATCATTTCCCCGAGCAGGAGGGCATTTCAGATAAGAAAGAACAGCAGAAAAATCATGTACACTCAGATGCTGATTTACCCAGGACAGAATAGCTCTTGTCTAGAAAGGAGCTAGATCAGAAGTCCATTTTTTTGTTTCACATAAAGGAGAATTAACAAATAGTGCTCACAAAGGAAATGATTGAAAATGCTTGTACTGAACCACGTTGAAGTATCTAAAGAAGTATGATATACAGTCACCCAGGTTCATAGTATTACACATCTAGATATATCCACCATGAAAATGTTTGGTGATGTACGGGCAAAATGTCCAAATGGCCTTTTTTTTAAAGCTTTTATTTGGATTTTTTTTTTTTTTTCTGAAATACAGGTGGTTCCAATTAGTTTTATTGAAATAAATCTTTAAAGAAAAAGATAAAGCATTTAAAAAGACAAGTCAAAATGCATCATGAACCACATGTCAAACACAAACTTTATCCTCAAATGAGTTATGTTTGCCTCGCACTAATAACTTTTATTTCACTCAAATTAGAGCAATAATCTTCCATACATAAGTATCTTCCCTGCCCAATTCAAAGAAAATAATCCAAAACAATCAGTAAAGAAAAATATAAGAATTAACAGATCCTTTAAGTTTGTTTTAAATATTTTGAATATTTAAAAAGTGTTTAAAGTTTGTAATTCCTAGTAAGAAAACATTTTCTGAATGAATATCCTAATGGCAAACCACTGTAAAATGCTTCCGCTGAATTTGGGGGAGGGGGCAGGGATTATCTTCAAAGCACCCCAGCTCTCTTGATGAGAAGGTCGGAGGTACACTGGTTTGTATTATTGCGACATCCATAAGGTGATCTAGGTTGCTTTTCCTTCAGCAAGTGCTTTATTTATCAGAAGGGCATTACTTGACCTCCAAATTTGGCTGACAATTTACTGATTAGAGTCATAACCTTTGGGTTGCTCTGGTATTTTGACATATTTGCTGAGTTCTGAGCCATATCCTGGAAGGCCACCATAACTTCTGGATCCTGCATGGCTGCAAGAACCTCTGGATCACCAAGAATTTCATTGAGTCCAGGCATTCTGGCCATTCCAGGCATGGCCCCTCCCATTCCAGGCATTCCTCTGGGAAAATTACCAGTCATTCCCCCAGGAAAGTCACCTGGAAAAGAGCCATACTGAGCTCCTGACTGTCGTCTGGCTTCTTCCTCCCTCTGGGCTCTCTCATGCTCGTCTCGAACCTTTTTAACTCGTTCTATTCTTTCTTTGATCTCTCGCTCTTCACGTTCTTGCTCACACTTTCTCCGATGTTCTGCAATTTTCTGTGCCCTAGGTTGAACTTCTTTCAGCATTGCACTAGCATCTTCAGCATAATCCAATTTACAGGCAAGGGCAAGATCATGGGCTGCTTCTTCCCAGTGGTCTAGAAGTCTGTGTACTTTCCCTCGCCACTTGTAAGGCTGAGCTGAATCAGGATTTATCTCAATGGCTCTGTCATAGTCTCAGATAGCAGCATTTGGCTTCTGTAATTTGACGAAGACACTGGCCGTCTTGGCATACAAAATGGCCAAGCGAGGATTCAGCTTGATGGCATCTGTGAATAAGTCAATGGCTTTCTGGAGTTCACCGTAATTTAGGGCTTCAGTAGCAGCCGCTTTGTAATCATTTGCCTGATCCATCATCTCCTGCGTTATTTCTGCATTTTCATCTCCCATTTCTTGAGGAGAATTAGGGTCTGGTTCAATCACACCTTCTTTATCAATTTCTAGATCACTTTCCTCACTTGATGGTTCATCTGCCTTTAAGTCTTCCTCCACCTTCTTACTATCACATTTTTCTTCCGTGGTATTTTCTTCTGATTTAGCTTTCTGAGTAGCAGGTGGTACTTTACCCCCCATGCTCTCCACCCACTCTCTCAGGAAGCACATTTCCTCGGTGTGCAGAATGCTCGGATCCTGCTTACACATTTTCACAAAGGCCCAAAGCTCGTTCACTTTGCGGGGGTCCATGGTAGGGAGGTGGTGGGCGAAGCTGGGGGACTACGGCCCTGTTCCAGGCCCAGGCACTGGCTCTGCGTGAGTGCGCAGAAGTATTTGGATATTTTAATACTGGAAAAGGGCTCTAAGAAATGAAAATAGCTGAATATCTGCATCCCTTAATTAACCTATTATTCATTCATTCATTCACTCAACAAACACATGTTTGAGGTCTTACTATGTGCTACATCTGAACTGTATATTGAAGGCACAACAGTGAGCAAGGCATACAGTCTCTGACCTCATGAGCCATAGACAGAGTTCATATTCATTAACTAAACATTTCCTCTATGTCTCTGTGCTGTGCTGACCACTGGTACTGCAGAAATATAGGAAAAGGTTCCTACTTTCAGAGAGCTCATGGTCTAATGGCGGAGATGAATACATTCACTACAGGTGAGGCCTCCTGGCATGAAATACACATAAGGTGTTATGGGAATGCAGTAAGAAATAGATTTATGACAGTGTTTCTTCTCTAATAGCTGCTAAAGATGGTTTACTCAGTCATAAAGAAGTCACCTTATAGTCCTAAGCTGGGTGTTTTTTTATTGATCTATTAGCTTACAGACCATATTGGCCATTTCATTTATCTTGAAAATGAGAGTTTATCACTGATATCCCGTGGGGCTTTGTATTAATTGAGTATTTAAAGAAAATTAAAAAAAAAGAGAAACCAAATAGAGAAGTAAATGATTAGGTGTCATGATGTGGCTTTTGACTTATAAACCTGAATGCGAGGTAAAAAAACCAGGTTTCCTCCTCTGCAGCCCATCAATTCCCGGTAGGTGGCTCCATGTGGCTGGAGTCAGGGCTTCCATGAAGTGCTAAGACCTTAAAGCTGTGGCCTTCGATCTCTGTCCCCTTTCCTCTCCTTTGTAGCAGTCTTTGTCTATTCAAGGGCAAAAATGTGAATCATTTGAGGTGTAAACTGCACAAATATAGAGCAATTTTAGAAATCCAGTATAATTTAACAGATACAGGGCTTTCTGTTGTCTGAGTTTCCAGAAGTCTGCCTTCCTCTTTAGTTTTGCTGAAATGTTGTCTCAGGTTGCCTGAGTCTTAAGAAAACGGATCGTGATCCCTCCGTTCCATGTGAAAGGAGCAAACCCCTGTTCAGGCCTCACTTCCTGCCAAGCAATCTTTTGACATTACAGGCCACCACCTGGCTGCCTCTGACTTATTTTCTCTGTCTCTGGCACTGCTCTTCTCTCTTATCGCACTCTTCTCATTTATTGTACATACTTCTTCATGCTACATTCAGATCATCATAGATTAGCATTTTCAAAACCCTGTTACTATCTCAGGTACCCATAAAATGATTCTTGTTTAAAGACTGAAAGGGGATCTGTGATCACACACAACTGAATGCAGACAGAACCAGTCACTATATTTGCCAATTTCATTAAGTGGGGGAAAAATAATAAAACATAGACTTGGCAATTGGGGAGATTCATTTAGACAAGTCGATTGAATGCTCTACTTCCTAACTGGGTGCTTTGATCTTGGATAAATGCATACATTAGAAATTAATTATCCTAAAATGTTAAGTTTGCTTTTAAGAAATATTTTATGAAATGTTTCCAGTTATTTATGGGCTATAATCTAAAGACTTTATCTTGTCGTTCAAGGTTCATCAAAGTTGACCCCCAGTTAAATTTTTAATTTTTTTTTTATTGAAGTGAAACTCACATAAACACTTTTAAATGAACAATTTAGTGATACTTAGTACATTCACAAAGTTTGGCCACCACCACTTCTATCTAGTTTCAAACATTCTTATTACCCGTAAATAAACCCTGTACCCATAGGCAGTCACTCCCCACTCCTCTTTCCCCCAGCCGCTGGCAACAACCAATCTGCTTTCTGTCTGTAAAGATTTGCCTGTTCTGAATATTTCATATAAATAGATTCACACAACATGTGACCTACTGTGGCTGATTGCTTTGACTTAGCATAATGTTTTTGAGGTTCATTCATAGTGTGGTGTGAGAGGAAAACCTTTTTCCCTACCAATTTAGTTTCAGTGACTGGGGTATGCTAATTTAGCTGACAATGGACAGATTAACAGGAGAAAAGATAAAGTTTATTCATATGTAGAACACAAAAGAAGCGGCTCCTGAACTGCTAAAGTAGAGGTTTATATGGCAGCTTTCATAGGGGAAGAGGAGAGGGAAGAAGGGACTTCTGTGGGCAGATCCAATGGTTTCCTTATGAAAGACAAAAGGATTTTTAGGGGAACAAATAGAAGATAAGAAAATTTGGGATGATTTTTGTTTATGTAGGTACAAGTGGTCTTCATCTTTTTCTGGGCTGTAAAACTCCCTGGAGAGGGATTTTGTGGCAGCCTCACTCCTAGAAGTTTCTGCTTCTAGGAGGATAAGGGAAGCTCCAAAAAGCTTCTTTCCACATCTGTTGACCCTCAAATGCCTTCAATTTAAAACAATCTTCATACCAACTCTGGGGGCCGAGTGGGTCCCCCCAGTAGCATGTATAGCATTTTGCTGCTTTCTACCTTTGAAAAACCTTACATTCACCTATTCATGGTTGATGGACATTTATTTTCTACATTTGGCTATTACAAATAATGCTACTATGAACATTCATGTACAAGTTTCTGTGTAGGCTTTTCTCATTTCTCTTGAGTAGAAGTGATTAGGTCATAGAGTAACTCAATGTTTAACCTTTTGAAGAACTGCCAGACTATCTTCCAAAAGGACCACACCATTTTACATTCACATCCTAACCAGACTTGTTATTATCTTTTTTTTTTTTTTAATTTTAGCCCTTCTAGTGGGTATCAAGTGTTATCACACTGTAGTTTTGATTTGCATTTCCTTAGTGACTAATGGTGTTGAGCATCCTTCTATGTGCTTTTTGGCCGTTTGTATATCTTCTCTGGAGAAATGTCTGTTCAAGTCAAGTCCTTTATCCATTTTTTAATTGGCTTGTCTTTTTAAAATTGTTTTTAGAGTTTTAAAAAAAATGTATTCTGGTTTCTAGACCCTTATTAAACATGATCTGCAAGTACTTTTTTTCATTCTGTAGGTTGTCTTTTCACTTTCTTGACAATGTCTTTTAACACACCAAAGTTTTTAAGTTTGATAAAGTCCAGTCTGTTTTTTCTTTTGTTGCTCATGCTTTTTGTGTTAATTTTTAAATTTTAAATTCAAAGACAAGATGAAGAGCTAGAAAAAGCATCTTTTTGGCTCAGTGTTATTTGAATGCCTTCAAAAAACTTATAGGGAAGTAGAATGATGAGTTCTGCTTCACTTTACTGTCTCTTCACTATATTTACTAGCTTGAAGAATAAATAAAGAGGATTTTTTTTTTGAAAGGACAAAACTTTCTGAGAACTCACCCCTTATTGGAAACACCATTTTTATTTCAAGAAGCAAATATCTATCCTAAGGAATAAAGTACAGATTACTCTGTTTACCATCAAAGGGCTGTTTTCTGGAATTCTGCATATTATATATTTTCTTAGAAAATACTATGAATGTTTTCCCATACCAAATAACAAAATCCTAATTCTAACATACATACAAAAAGGGTCTTGTGGAGAATACTAGTATTTATTGGCTAAGTGTCAATATTAGCCAGGTGTGAAGTATGCAGGAGATCTTTGATATGAATTACACCTTTACTTCTCTGTGGTAGTTAATTTTATGTCAGTTTGACTGGGTTAAGGCACACCCAGATAGCTGGTAAAGCATTCTTTCTAGGTATGTCTGTGAGGGTGTTTCTGGAAGAGACTGGCATTTGACTGGGTGGGCTGAGGAAAGAGGACCTGCCATCACCAGGGTGGGATGGGCACCATCCAATCTGTTGAGGGCCCGAGTAGAACAGAAAGGTCTCTTTTTTAGAGCCGAGTCATCCCCGTCTTCTTCTGCACTTGTGCATCAGAGCTCCAGGTTCTTGGGCCTTTGGACTCTGGGATTTAACACTGTTGGCCTTTTGTGTTCTCAGGCCTTCAGCCTTAAACGGGGAGTCACACTCTCAGCTGCTTTGGTGCTCAGGTCTTCAGACTCAGACTGAATGACACCCCTGGCTCTCCTGGGCCTCCAGCTTGAGGAGGGTGAATCATGGGTCTTCTCAGCTTCCATAATTGCATGAGCCAATTCCCATCATAAATCCCCTCTTCTATGTCTATGTGTGTCCTACTGATTTTGTTTCTCTGGAGAACCCTGACTCATACATTCTCTAACACTTCAGAAATAGACTGTATTATCCATATTATTATGACACTCTAGGGCTAAGGGAAATAATATAAAATTGGCCTTAAGTCATTCAATTTGTATTTCATAAATGTAACACGAGCTAGACAATTTCAGTTTACAGCCTGATGACAACAGATGCAACATTCCAAAGTGATGTCACTTTTTTGAAAGTGAATGATCCTATCTTCCCCCTGCCTATAACCTTTCAGTAGATTCCCATCATTTTTAGACTGAAGTATAAGGCTTATAAGGCCTTTCCAATTCTTTGCCTTCCTCCCCACCTCATTTTTTTCAGCCCTCCCTCTTCTTTCCCTTTCCCACCTGATGGCTTTATGTGGCATCCCTAACATTTAGCCTGTTGCTCCTACAGCCAGTAGCTGAAAGGCTTCATGATGTGTTCTTTACCAAATGTATTATCTACAGTACGGAGAAATCTAGAGAGCAGGATTTTGGTTAGAATTACATAAAACCCTCAGATATCCCATCTAGAGTTGACTTTTTGAGATGTGTGGGATGTGTCATTCCTCCAGCCTACATATTGATGTCAGCAAATTGAGAAATGGTCCCCCAGCCCCCATGATCCTGGCGACCTCCTGTGTTCCCTGATTGCCAGCTGCCATAGGCAGGAATAAAGGGCCAGAGAGCTACGTGATCTTGGCAGCTCCTTTCTCCTGCCACCCTTCTTCCTAATACCCATGATGTCAGCACTTCAATCTGCCTAGGAGAACATCAGACATTGTAGTACAAGACCCCTTGTTTGTGTTTCTGTCAGTTGCCCAAAGAATGCCCAGACTCCTAGATCACCACTGAAGACTTGAACTCTTGGCCATATAGTCTGGTGATGCCAGTGGCCATGGTGTCTGATATTTGAGTTTTGCTCTGGCCGTGGTTCATCTAGTTTTATGTACCTTGGCTTCAAAGTTCTTCTGAAACTAACCTCATAGTCAGATACCTGGATAAGTGATCAACAGCAGTGTCACCTGAAGTCTTTATGTATCTTATCTGTGCACTATCATCTTTTTCCATAATTGTGGGATGAGGCCTGAATATTAATTCAATCTCACTAGCACCATCCATTTCTGAATCAATGGCAAATGTTGCATTGTCAAGATCAAGCTCAAGCCCAGAATCAGCAGATGTTTTAGTCCATTTGTGACTATGGCCTGTTTCCTTATTTTTCTGTGTGGATGCATCACTACAGTGCAAACCATCAGTATTCTCTTCTGCTCTGCTACCATTTTCAGTCTGTTGTTTCTTGCCTCACTGTAATCTGCTCCTGACTGGTACCTTCAGTCCTTCTTCAGAGCTGAGACTGAGTGCTCACTGATTACTGTGCTTGTGGATATTGGCTAATACTCTCTCTCCAAGAACTTCATACTCATCACGACTTGGGTAAATTTTACTGATGAGTGCATCAAACATTTTAGACTAAAGTATAAGGCTTACGAGGCCTTCCCAATTATTTGCCTACCACCCCACCTCATTTTTGATAATCCTAGCTCTTTTTTCCTTTCTCACCCTATGGCATTTTCTGGCATCCCTAACATTGAGCCCATTGCTACCACCACCAAGAGCTGAAAGATCCCCTTAGTGATCTTTTGGAAACTAGATTTTTTTTTTTTTTTTGACAGGAGGGGTGTCTTTTGCTGTCATTTCTAAGGACTGTGATGATGCAGTCTGCACAAAAATGATGTAAACACTCCTTTGTGGTCATGGTGTCTTTCAACACATCCAAACAAATTAGGCCCATTATTTCACTGTGTAGACTTTGAGGTGAAGCCCCAATTTCTAAGCCATCTATTACCGCCTCTACAGGTGTTCGTTGTAATTCACATAAACTGAACTCCCATGTTTTGGTTAATGGTTGAGATCCATTTGTTTGCACAGCCTGAGACATTGCAGCTCCTGCCCCCAGCCCAATTTTCTTTTTGACCTAGACTGGCAGGACTATTCAAATATTTTCCCCTTAATTTATGATTTTCTTTTTGGAAGGGACTCCATTTTCAGTACTTTTTCTTTTCTCTTAAAAATATGTCTAAGTTTGGCGAGGCACAATGGCTCATGCCTGTAATCCTAGTACTTTGGGAGGCCGAGACAGCCAGATCACTTGAGGTTAGGAGTTCGAGACTAGCCTGAACAACATGGTGAAATCCTGTATCTATTGAAAATACAAAAATTAGCCTGGTCTGGTGACACACACCTGTAATCCCAGCTACCTGGGAGGTTGAGGCATGAGAATCTCTTGACCCTGAGAGGTGGAGGTTACAGTGAGTTGAGATCACGCCACTGCACTCCAGCCTGGGCAACAGAGCGAGACTCCATTTCAGAAAAACTAAATAAATTAATTTAAATATTCTTTTCCACAAAGTTTGGTTCCATTTAAAGTACACTACTTCTGGCTCAGAAATTTTTCATAGTTCTGTATCCTTAAGTAAGCATTCAGTTGGCCATCATTTCCCCTTTCCCCCTCAAAAAGTCTTTAGACCTACAGAATATTACATAATATGTATTCCGACTTTTTTCCCTAGAGTCTTGTATATTTTCTTTTCTATATAAACTGAAGTATCTTCATGAAGACTAAGGGTCAAATTTACTATGCTTAAAGACAATTCTCATAGAATTATTCCGTCCATAGTATTTTCTTCCATAATTTTCTTAGTTTAGAAACAAGTGTTTATTGAGTTAGTGTCCATTGTAATGCCATGTTGTTACTTTTTTCTATTCTTTTCCCTTGTAATTTTGGAATTTCTGGTCCTGGAAAGAGAATCAAACAAAATCTTAATGTTAATCTATGAGAAATTGGTTCATTGACAGATTTTGCTGAAGAAAGAAAAATTAAATTGGTTGTGAAATGTAGTAGTCAAGTATATTCGAGAGTGCTTTTGGCCAGGCATGGTGGCTCACGCCTGTAATCCCAGCACTTTGGAAGGCCAAGGTGGGCGGATCACCTGAGGTCAGGAATTCGAGACCAGCCTGGCCAACATGGTGAAACCCCGTCTCTACTAAAAAATACAAAAAAAAGAAAAAATTAGCTGGGTGTGGTGGCACACACCCATAATCCCAGCTACTTGGGAGGCTGAGGCAGGATAACCTCTTGAACCTGGGAGATGGAGGTTACAGTGAGCCAAGATCACACCACAGCACTCCAGTCTGGGTAACAGAGTGAGACTCCATCTCAAAAAAAAAAAAAAAAAAAAAAAAAAAAAAGAGTGCTTTTTTTGGTGTTCTACTATCACTTCAGGTCCTTTAGTATATATGTTTGATTTTTTTCCTATTAAAATACCAGATATATGGAGACATTTGACACATTAGCCTTGATGAAAAGTATAAGATATGTTTAAAGCAGCCAGGCGTAGTGGCTCATGCCTGTAATCCCAGCACTTTGGGAGGCCGAGGTGGGCGGATCACAAACCCAGGAGATCTAGACCATCCTGACTAACTAACACAGTGAAATCCTGTCTCTACAAAATTACAAAAAAATCGCTAGGTGTGGTAGCAGGGCACCTGTGGTCCCAGCTACTCGGGAGGCTGAGGCAGGAGAATGGCATGAACCTGGGAGACGGAGCTTGCTGTGAGCCGAGATGGCGCCACTGCACTCCAGCTTGGGCAACAGAGCAAGACACCATCTCAAAAACAAAAAAAAGAAAAAAAGAAAAAAAAAAGATATATTTAAAGCTTCCCTACTTTTTTTTTTTAATTGGTAGCCACATAAGTTTCAAGAATAATATGGCAGCCAGGTGCAGTACCTCAGGCGTGTAATCCCAGCACTTTGGGAGGCTGAGGCTGGTGGATCATCTGAGCTCAGGAGTTCGAGACCAGCCTGGCCAACGTGGTGAAATCCCATCTCTACTAAAAATAAAAGACCCCACAAAACCCAGGTATGGTGGCAGGTGCCTGTAGTCCCAGCTACTTGGGACCTGGCTGAGGCAAGAGAATTGGTTGAACCCAGGAGGCGGAGGTTGCAGAGAGCAGGGATGGTGCCACTGCACTCCAGCCTGGCCTCAGAGGGAGACTCCATCTCAAAAAATAAATAAATAAATAAAATAAAGAATAATACAGTATATAGAATGAACAACAGAAAAGAAAATCCAGTTTGCTTCCATTAGAAAAGTGTGTTTAGCATTTTGAGTTGCCACATCAGCTTATAAATTTGGTGTGCTCTGCTAATTACATGTTGTGGAAGCAGATGAATGAAGCTTGAGCCCTGCTTTGATATGTAGTGAAAGATTATTCTGTAGAAGAATGTCAGCTAGTAGGGTAAAGTCATTCTACTCTTAATTTGTATACTGAGGGACAATGTTGGGTGTTTGGGAGCCAGAAGGCTTTATGCTGACAGGTTAGAAATAAGATTGACTTGTGTGTTATTTTTCGTCTCTCTCCTGACCCTAGGTATGTTTCCAAGTTTATATTATTGCACTACTTACAAACATATGTTTTCATTGAGAAATTAATCCCAAAGGATTTTTGATAGATAGACCTCCAGTACCATGACAACTGAAGTCTGTCTAGTTATTGCACATATTTATCAGTCAGTTTCAACAGATTGGGGCTAGCTTGGTGTTCTAAATGTATTTAAAATATGTTTCTACAGGGTTTGTTTTTTAAATCTGTGCTATGAAGTTTGAAAATCACTAAAAATGAAGGGAATTTTTTTTTTTTTGAGACAAAGTCTCATTCTGTTGCCCAGGTTGGAGTGCAGTGGTGCAATCTTGGCTCACTGCAACCTCTGCCTCTTGGGTTCAAGTGATTCTCGTGCCTCACTCTGCTGAAAAGGTAGGATTACAGGTATGTGCCACCATGCCCAGCTAATTTTTGTATAAAAATCAAGGGAAATATTCAATTCCTTTTCTGATGTAATGTAAGTTGTATAGATTACTAATGCACGTCCCCGGTTTTGTGATAAAACTTCTTAGGTTTTATCGATAACATTTTAGATTCATGGTTGTGTTAAATAAGTTAAATAATTAGATTCCCATTGTGAATATTAATTGAAATTTTGTCTTTAAGCAGAGAGTTATTTATGAATACAAGCTTTGTGCCTAGAGAATGTATGTGTTTTTATCTGTTAGTATGGGAGGATATAAACTACATCATTAGTGAAAAAAAAAAAGACTTGAACTCTTTTCCTTCTCTCTTATCCTTCCTGACCTCCTGAAAATCCTCTCTTGCAGCCTCTGGAGCTCATGGTGGATCACCAGTAAATTCCTTAGGGACCTCCTCTGACCCTCTTCTTTCTTGCTGTGACCAAAATCATGATCTTATCTGAGTGTACTGCCTCCCTTGTAGCTCTATCAATTGGCGTCTATTTACATTTCATTAAGCTCTGTAACACTAGGCCTGGGGGTAGAGTACCTGCTCACCTTGCCCACTGCCATATCCAGACTAGTGTCCCATCCTCCTTCTGAAAAAGCCCTGGCTTTGCAGCCTATGCCGTTAGTCTATATTACTCACTAGCCCTCCTTAGCACAATCATCTCCAGGTCCTGTCCTGCTCTCCACGTTAATGGAAGATGTTAGCACCTGCCCTGCTGCTCTGTCCAACACTCCTGTTATAATTCTAGATCTTTCAGTATCCACACAGATAATCCTTCCAATATTTGGCTTCCTTTTTCTTTGTCTGCCTCTTCTCCATTGACCTTGTGCCAAGACCAGCTCAGTCATGGAGACCCTAACTCAGCCGCGCTAGAGAAATTAAAGACACACACACAGAAATATAGAGTGTGGAGTGGGAAATCAGGGGTCTTGCATCCTTCAGAGCTGAGATCCTCAAACAGGGATTTACCCACATATTTACTGACAGCAAGCCAGTCATAAGATTTACTAAAAGTATTCCTTATGGGAAATAAAGGGATGGGCCGAAATAAAGGAATGGGCTCTGGCTAGTTATCTGCAGCAGGAACATGTCCTTAAGGCACAGATCACTCAAGCTATTGTTTGTGATTTAAGAATGCCTTAAGCGGTTTTCGCCCTGGGTGAGCCAGGTGTTCCTTGCCCTCATTCCGATAAAGTGAAAACCTTCCAGTATGGGCATGAAGGCCATCACAAGCATGTCACAGTGCTGCAGAGATTTTGTTTATGGCCAGTTTTGGGGCCAGATTATGGGCAGATTTTGGGGCCTGTTCCCAACATGTCCCCCTTCTTTGTTTTGCAAAGCAGTAAAAGCAAAGGCAGCTTTGTCATGACGAGATACTTCTCACAGGAGTCAGGATCCACATCTGCAGTGGCAATGGTGATCACTGCTGTCATAGCTACCATTAAGTTACTTACTGTGCCTGATTGTCTTGCTTTCCTCAGGTCCCAGGTTTTCTTCTACCATCTGTGACAGCTTCTTGATCTGTCCCAAGGTGGATGGCTGTGTTCGATGGGTGTTGCTTGTGACCGTTGGGGTCCTCCTCAGAGTCAGTCTCAACATGGCTGCAACCGGGGGGTCCTCAGGATCTTCCTGGAATCTCTTCCTCAGCATCTGTTTCATGGTAAGGTTTCAGGTGTCTTGATGGTATCCAAATTGGCTGTTGATTTTGGCCTGGAGAAACACAAGCATAACCTCTATCCCAAGTTATTATTTTACCTATTTCCCAACTTTTTGTTATCAGATCTCTCCACCAAACCAGTTGTTCTGCTTCTGTCTTTGCAGCTGGTTTCTGTAGATGCTGTTCAGCTGCTGATAGCATCTGGCCTTTGAGCAGGCTCAAAAAATTTAACGTTAATAATGCTAGATTCAGTTGCATATGTGGTATTCCATAGTCCCTGTTTTCCCTCCTCTGCTTTTGCAACTGCTGTTTCAGGGAGAGATTCATTCTTTCTACTATGGCTTGTCCTTGAGAATTATATGGGATACCAGTAATGTGTTTAATATTCCATATAGAGAAAAATGTAGCTAGAGCTTGTCTAGTATAGCCTGGGGTGTTATCTGTTTTAATAGAAGCTAGAATGCCCATCACCACAAAACACTGTAAAAAGTGACATTTAACACAGGCAGAAGACTCTCCTGATTGGCATGTAGCCCAGACAAAGTGAGAAAAGGTGTCCACACATACATGTACATAAGCTAGTCTCCCAAACAAGGGAACATGTGTGACATCCATTTGCCAAAGAGATTTAGGTTCCAGTCCTTGAGGATTAACTCCTGTAAAAGATGAGGAATGTACCATTTGGCAAGTTGGGCATTGCTGGATAATAGCTTTAGCTTCTTTCCAGGTAATGCTGTATCTGCGTTTGAGACCAGAGGCATTAACATGAGTTAAATTGTGAAAGTGTCTAGCATTAGATATTGCATTAGCAACTAGGTGATCAGCCATTTGATTCCCTTCAGTCAAAGGTCCTGGAAGAGGTGTATGAGGCCTAATGTGAATGATATAAAAAGGGTGCATTCTACTCCTAATTGCTGTTTGCAATTGGGTAAATAAAGTCATCAGTTCATCTGTATGAAATCCTAACTGAGCATTTTCAATCAACTCTGTGGAATGAACCACATATGAAAAATCAGAAATCACACTAACAGGCATATAAAAGCAGTCAATACCTCAATTACAGCTACAAGCTCCACTTTTTGAGCTGAAGTATAGGGTGTCTGGAAAACTTTCCTTTTTGATCCAGAAAAAGAAGCTTTACCATTACTAGATCCATCTGTAAAAACATTTTCAGCACCTTCAATTGGTTTAAATTTAATTATTCTAGGGAGGATTCAATTAGTTAATTTCAAAAATTGAAACAGATTCATTTTGGGAAAATGATTATTGAGAATTGTTCAGTAACCAAGTCCTCTAAAGCCTCCAGTTTCTCTTTACACAGCGGCCATTGTTCTATCCAAATTAGCTTATCTGTTAACTATTTTAAAGGTATAGGTTCTGGAGTTTTAACAATGGCCACCATCAAAAATGATGTCCTAAACCTTGGTGGGAACTTTGTCTTTCCACTTGAAGCAGTTCCTTCAAACCTTGCAAATTTTTTCCTAGTCCCATACCAGGAACATACCCCATTTCATGCATCATATGTGGACTTTGAGGGTTGTATAATTGTTCAGCAATTGGAACTTGTGCTCCCGATTGTTGTAATAAATCTCTTCCCCATAAGTTTATAGGTACAGAAGTTATAATTTGTTGAATAGTCCCAGGTTGTCCATTGGGCCCTTCACAATGCAAAATATAACTACTTTGATATACTTCAGGGACTTTACCAGCTCCAACTATGTTAAATTGAGTGGGATAAACTGGCCACACGGATGGCCAGGGCTGTAGAGAAATGATTGAAAAGTCCACTCCTGTATCTACCAAACCTTTAAATTTCTTTCCCTGAATAGTTATTTCTCAGGTAGGATGTTTATCAGTAATTTGATTTACCCAATAAGCTGCTTTGCCTTGTTTATTTGTGCTTCCAAATCCTCCTGTTCATTTAATTTCACTTTTCCCCATTTCCACATAGAGCGCAATTAGGAGTGTGCTATATGCTCTCCTGGCTCTGCTTTCCAGGGAACAGAAGTAGATATAACAATTTGAATTTCCCCATTGTAATCTGAATCAATGACTCCTGTTTGTACTTAAATTTAAATTAGACCTTCCTAGAAGTAATCCTATCGTCCCCACTGGTAAGGGTCCACAGACCCCTGTTGGAAATTTTTGCAGGGGTTCCCCAGGCAGAAGGCTCACAGCTTTTGTGCAACATAAACACCCCTCATGGCATTTCCCAAATTTAAAAGGCAAAGGCTCAAATGTAGCTGCAATATTTCCCTGTTAGTCTGGTGGGTGTATTCTAACATGGAACTGCCAAGCCTCTAAATCACCCTCTCTTCTAACTTGCTGGATTCCTGCCTGAATAGAACTGAGAATGGTCACTCGAGGCACTGCTCGAACAGTCACTTTTCACCCAGGGTCCTCTGGAAAAGAAAGATCTGGAGGGTCAGGCCACTCTTTTGCTTCAAAATAAGGAGTGGTGCAGAACCTCTTCCTCCTTTGCCGTTTTAGCATTAGCTGGCAGATAAACCTGCTCTGTTACTTCTTCTGTTACTTTGTTATATTCTCCTTCCTCCTCATCATTAGTGTGAAAAGTTTCCAAGGTGGAATGAACCAGAGCCCACACTTGTCCCATTGCTATCCTGAAGCTTCCAAGCTCCCCTTCTTACTCACCAAGGGGATTGCTTTAAGAATACTGGGGTGTCCTCCAGTTTAGTTTCATGTTTTCCAACCATTGCTTTGGTGACCCTTCGACCTGGGTTTGAGCCGCCACATGTGGACGCCACTTGCCTAGACCGGCTCCGTCACGGAGACCTTAATCCAGTGGCACTAGATGAATTAAAGATACACACACAGAAATATAGAGTGTGGCATAGGAAATCAGGGGTCTCACAGCCTTCAGAGCTGAGAGCTCCAAACAGGGATTTACCCACATATTTATTGACAGCAAGCCAGTCATAAGAAATAAAGGGATGGGCTCTGACTAGTTACCTGCAGCAGGAACATGTCCTTAAGGCACAGATTGCTCATGCTATTGTTTGTGGTTTAAGAACGCCTTAAGCGGTTTTCCGCCCTGGGTGAGCCAGGTGTTCCTTGCTGTCATTCACATAAACCAAAAACCTTCCAGTGTGGGCATGAAGGCCATCATGAGCATGTCACAGTGCTGCAGAGATTTTGTTTATGGCCAGTTTTGGGGCCAGATTATGGCCAGATTTTGAGGCCTGTTCCCAACAACCTTGTCCCTCACATAATCTCTGCTGTTTATAACTCTAGTTATATTCTACATCCATCTCTAGAAATATCTTGTTTCTTCTCCATAATGTCAATTTTAAGAAGGCCACTCTTTGACCAATGCTGTCTGCCCATCTAAGTCAACTTCCCTCATGTCTGAGTTCCCAACACTTCTTTGACCTCACTAGGGTTTACGGTCCTTTCAATTTCCTATAATCCTTCATGTTCTCACTTTCAGTGTCACTCCATTTAGATGTCGTGTTGCGTGATGGTAATTACTCCTTTGCCTGTACTCTCAACTACATTGCCTTATTTTCTCCTCTGCAGACAATGACTGAGATTGGAGAAAAGTGCTGATTGACTTTATTTTAAGTTGACAATCACTAATCCCGAGTAAACTTTCAGTGCTGCCTGACAATCCCACTCTCTTTTCCAGTACTCGTCACTTTCTCACTCTCATAGATGATTATTTTCCCTTCCCTGCTCTCCTAAAACCACCACCATGTCCATCATTATTGTTCTCAGCTGGTGACCTTGGTCTCTAATCCACTGAGAAAACTGAATCAACCATTGAGCCTCTACCAGCTGGATGGTACTCTAACACTTGGCTGCTACCGGGATGAGTGTGGGTCAACTGTTTGCTTTCCCAGCTGATGCCAACCCCTTCACTTGTCTACCACACCCTATCTCCAGTCATCCACTCAATGATGCTTCTTCTGTTTTCTGATTCTTTCTCCTGCTTCAACATATTTCCCCCGCTATATCACATTATTCACACTGGCATACAGAAATGTTGGATGTCTTTCAACATTTATTAAAAACTTCCCTTGATGCCATTTTTCCCTTACCATTAAGTGTGAAGTCGGGTTTAGATACTCTTTACTGAGTTGAGGAAGCTCCCTCTGTTCCTAGTTTCCTAAGGATTTTTACTATGAATGGCTGTGGGATTTTGCCAAATGCCTTTTCTGCATCAATAGATATGATCAATTGATATGAACTTCTCTTTTTTCAATCTTCCACATCTTGGCAAATGGCAGCTTAATCTCTCCAGCCACTCAAGTCAAAAATCCTTAGTGTCACAGTTGACTTTGGTTTTTCTCCCATGTTCTATGTCCAGTTTGTTGGCAAAACCTATCATCTCCAACTTCAAAATATATCCAAGGCTTGTCATGTCTCAGCCACTTCACTGCTACCATCCCAGTCAAAACCACCACCACCTCTTGTATAATGGTATCTCTGCCCTATCTCTTTCCTCCATCTGAATTTCACACTGTCAACTTTTCAATCTGGAAAATTAAGTCTGGAACTCTCAGTAAACACTCTTGTTCTATTTTCTCCATTTACATAGCATAAATAAATGTTAAGACTTGGGGCATTTGAAATTTTCATGTGCTTAAAATTTTAAATTTCATAAATTCTACTTTAATGGCTTCCTAAAGCAGTCTGATTCTCATGGCACACATTCTTAAAGTTCACTTTAAATTGGAACAACCTTTCAATTGCTCAAATTAATACTTTTAGTTCAATGACATTGCCTTCAGTGACAAAGTAAATTTAAAACAATTTAAGTGAAAGCAACAGAAGTTGAGTGAGGTTTTTGATAAATTCATTCACAATTTGTGACAGTGTATGATTGTTCTCATGAATTCTGTTCATTCAAGTTTTGGGAAAAGGGTAATGAAAATGCCCTGCAAGGTCAGCCAATCCATTCTCCCTATCAGGGCAAAAAATTTCTCTTCCAAATGAGCCCATCAAGCCTCTGCCATGCTGAGGCATCCATCCTGGATCTCAGCAAGGCAGGGATCATTCAGGCCGTGGGAGCTGTCAGACCTTTTGATCTAAAGGCAGTTTAAAAAAACCCCACAGCAGCCCCACTCAACAAAGGCCATTTGTCTGCTTAACATCAAAATAGTCTAAGTTACAAGGATTGCAGTTTCCATCTTCATGGAAAGACTTTTTCCCCCTAGTTTGTCATTACTCCCATCCAGCCATCTTACTAATACATCCATGGTTTATCTGAGCATTGTCGATTTTTTATTTCTTTGTGCTTAACTTTTCTAATGTTTGAGTGCTTCCTTTCACTCATGCTGCCTCAAGAAGGAAGCCTGATTTCCCCTTTTGTGAGGCTATTAAAGCTAAGTGAAAGGCACTTGACGTCATCTTGCGTTCACTGCTGCAATGATAGCTTTTTGTTGGGAAGTAATTTTTAAATTATGTAAAGTCTATCATAAAAAAACACCAATTTACGCAACATGGAAAATTAAGAAACATTCATATTTTATAATAGTTCTTAACTTTTTAAAGAAAAAAGTGAAAATTCACCATAAACTCAAAATTGTCTTTGTAACTCCCAAAGCCATGTCCCTCCCTCCTCTCTGGATCATTTATGTAAGTTTAACATGAATCCTTCTAAGTCATCTTTTTGTTCTATTTGTCTGTCTATCTATCAGCAGTAGATATGCTGAAGTGTCTATATTATAATTTTGCTGATCTTTTTGTTTGTACCTGTGCCTATAGCCTATACTGTGTTTTATTACTTGGTTTCCTTTCTTTCTTTCTTTCTCTCTCTCTCTCTCTCTCCCTCTCTCCCTCCCTTACTTCCTTCCTTTCTTCCTTTTTTTTTTTTTTTTTGAGATGGAGTCTCATTCTGTCACCCAAGCTGGAGTGCAGTGACACCATCTTGGCTCACTGCAAGCTCCCCCTCCCAGGTTCATGCCATTCTCCCACCTCAGGCTCCCGAGTAGCTGGGACTACAGGCACCCGCCACCATGCCCGGCTAATTTTTTTTTGTATTTTTAGTAGAGACGGGGTTTCACCATGTTAACCAGCATGGTCTCAATCTCCTAACCTCGTGTTCCGCCCCTCTTGGCCTCTCAAAGTGCTGGGATTATAGGCATGAGCCACTGCACTGGCTTTCTTTCTTTCTTTCTTTCTCTCTTTCTCTCTCTTTTCTTTCTTTCTTTCTTTCTTTTTTTTTTCTCAAGAGTCTTGCTCTGTCACCCAGGCTGGAGTGCAATGATGCAATCATGGCTCATTGCAGACTCAACCTCCTGGGCTCAAGCAATCCTCCCACCTCAGCCTCCCAAGTAACTGGGATTACAGGCCTGCACCACCAGACCTAAATAAATTTTTGTATTTTTTAAAAGACAGGGTTTCACCATATTGCCCAGGCTGATCTCGAACTCCTGGGCTCAAGTGATCCACCTGCCTTGGCCTCCCAGAGTGTTAGGATTACAGGCGTGAGCCACCACCCCTTGCAAGTTTCCTACTTTTTTTTTTTTAAGTGTTCTTGATGTCAAGCAGCATCTTTTTTTGTCTGCTTGTTTTCTTTCCAATAACTTAACTATTCTTAGGACTTTATTTTTTATTTTTATTTTTTATTTTTTATTTTTTTTTGAGACAGAGTCTCGCTCTGTCACCCAGGCTGGAGTGCAGTGGCGCAATCTCGGCTCACTGCAAGCTCTGCCTCCCAGGTTCACGCCATTCTCCTGCCTCAGCCTCCCAAGTAGCTGGGACTACAGGCACCCACCATCATGCCTGGCTAATTTTTTGTGTTTTTGGTAGAGACGGGGTTTCACCGTGTTAGCCAGGATGGTCTTGATCTCCTGACCTCATGATCCGCCCAACTTGGCCTCCCAAAGTGCTGGGATTACAGGCGTGAGCCACTGTGCCCAGCCAGGACTTTATTTTTTAAATAAAATTTTAGAATCTGTCAAGTTCTGCAGGATTTTGATGGAAATCTCACTGATTAAATAGTTTAAACTGCCTTCCTAGTCAACAGTATAATGTATCTCATGACCTGCTCAGATCTTTTTGTCCTTCATAATGATTAACATCTGCATTTCATTCATAAAGTTTTATTTGTTTGCCTTTAAAAAAAGATTTATGCCCTTTTATAGCAAGTCCCATGTATAGCATTGTTTCTGTAGGGGAAATTCACCTCAAGTTCCACCTAGGTAAAAAGCAACTTTGGGAATATGTTCTGCATGGAAGCTGGAAATGCTTCACTAGTGATGGTTTAGCCACTATGGGCTCTGTTTTGTAAAGGTCATTTTCAGCTCATCCTGCTTTGGACATTTTTTGTGTTGGTATGCCTCTATAGTATATAGATAGCTATTTGCCTGTGTGGTTATTAGGAGAAGATGAAAGTTGAATTCGCTGGAAATCTCTCCTTTCTTCACTTCTTCCTTTCATCATCCTTCCTTTCCCCCTTTTCACCTTCCTCTGCCAGCCGTTCATCTCCGCTGTGAGGCAGGCAGTGGAGCGGAGCCTCACCCCGTCGTGTCTGACTGCTCAGAGCCCTCCGTGTTGTTAGGAGCCCAGGACAGTCCCTCCTGAAGCACATGGGTTTTCAGAATGAGTTCTCTCTGCTAACGAGGCTTATTCTTTCATCATCAAAATGTCCCTTAAATTATCCCGAGGCCAAAGGCCTTAAATATAAAGCTGGCTGGTGCAACTTTATTGTAACATGTAGTTTGAATTTAAGCACCTGGATTTGAAATGTTGGAAAACATTTCAAAGTATGATTGGGTTTTAGTTGTGTATTCATAAATAGTTGGTGAGGTGTTTATGTGTAGGCAGTTCAACCCTAACTCTGGAGAGGGTCAAGCGCTTGGCCTCAGAGATGGAGAGGGCTCAGTGGCCGCACCTAAAGCAGAGGAGTACAGCAGGCTCCTTCTGTCGCAGTTGGTCCTTGGAGTGCCCTTCCTCTGGACCAGTGATGGAGGCTGGGCTTCTTTGGAGACCCACAGTCTTTCAGGACCTCCACTTCCTTTCCCTGCCACCTGTGTCCATGTATCTGGAATGGGGAAATGGTAAGGAATGCTTTACTAGAACCCTCTAGGAATAGGACAAGAGGTTTATTATTATTATTATTATTTTGAGACAGAGTTTTGCTCTTGTTGCCCAGGCTGGAGTGCAATGGCGCGATCTCGGCTTACCACAACCTCTGCCTCCCGGGTTCAAGCGATTCTCCTGCCTCAGCCTCCCAAGTAGCTGGGATTACAGGCATGCACCACCATGCCTGGCTAATTTTGTATTTTTATTAGAGATAGGGTTTCTCCATGTTGGTCAGGCTGGTCTCAAACTCCTGACCTCAGGTGATCCGTCCGCCTCGGTCTCCCACAGTGCTGGGATTATAGGCATGAGCCACTGCACCTGGCCAATAGGTGGTATTAAGCTTATTGACATTTAATCATGCTTCATGAATTTGTCAAAGGCTCACTCATTCAGAGCAAAAATAACTTGTGCATAGTTTCACCTCTGGACCTAGAAAGCTAGCCCTTAATCAGGTGAGCAGTCTCACATACACTTGGCTGACAGCACTGGTTATACATTTGAATCTTCTACTTTGTAAGTAATTAGTCTCCTATGGCTTTTTATGAAAAAATTAAGCGAAAGGTCACCTTGAAAGAAAAATATCTCATAGTCTGCCAAAACTTGGAATTGGTTGGCACAGAAATGCATGATTAAAACATCAAAGTGTAGGTAAGTTATGGTTTTCGCTTTTTTTCTTGTATAGACACAAGGCTATTATTGTTCATAATGAACATGTAAGACCTCAGCTTTTGTAAGTGTGGAAAATAAGGTCAACATTTTTTCTTTAATATACATCTGGCTAATTATGTTGAGTTTAGCCTTCCAGAATAAGGATAAAAAATATTTCTAAAGAAAGAAATGTAAGAAGCAGCCAGATTGAGTAAGAAAGGCCCAGGGGAGTGCCATAGTGGAGTCCTTCCTCTCACACAGGCACTGGGCCAGGCGCTGCCCTTTGTTATCTCAGGGAGAAAGGAGAGCAGGGACTGAAAAGCGTTGGGAAGGAAATGGCCCTCTCTCAGTTGCAATCTGTTCTTTCCACTGATAATCTTGCATTACCCTATAACCTACCATCTTCACAGGCCAACAGCAAGGTAGACTGGAGGAGGGTATACGTTGTCTTCATTTTTTTTTTTTTTTTTTTTTTGAGACAGGGTCTTACTCTGTTACCCAGGCTGGAGTGCAATGGTGCAATCTCTGATCACTGCAACCTCTGCCTCCCGGATTCAAGTGATTCACCTGCCTCAGCCTTCCAAGTAGCTGGGATTACAGGCGCCAACCACCACACCTGGCTAATTTTGTATTTTTAGTAAAGATGGAGTTTCACCATGTTGGCCAGGCTGGTCTTGAACTCCTGACCTCAAGCGATCCACCTGCCTCAGCCTCCCAAAGTGCTGGGGTTACAGGCGTGAGCCACCATGCCTGGCCTGTCCTCATTTTAAATAAAAGGGAAAAAGCATAGACCATGTGCTAGGAGAATTCCAGACCAATTATGGGCCTTAAACCTGATTTCCCTGGTTTGCCCAGGCTTTTCATGCCTGCAGTGAGAAAACATGTAAATCTGCTTTTCCTATTATGAAATATTGTTCATGTTAATTAAAAAACTACTTACTGAGTACACTTTACGTGCAATGTGGGGTGGCAGGTGAGAGAGAGGATTAAGAGATGATCTCTGTGCTCAGGACATAGACATCTACTGGGGGATAAACATAATGACCCACCCTACCAAGAAGAAGATGAGACGTGCCCAAAAAGGGACAAGTGCTAATTCTGAGGAAGGACTTACAGAAAGCTTTCAGGAAGGGCCCTGGTGGGTGGGAGATGAGGAACAGTGACGTCAGACAAAAGGACTAAAGAAATACAAGGAGGCACAGAAGTTCAAGGCTTCGCCAGGGAGCTGTGACAGACAGGTCTAGCTGGCTGGCCATCTGGGAATGTAGGTTGAAATAGGCTGGACAGGCATCTGCATCTGGACTTTAGCAGGTTTTGAATGCCAAGAAGAGCAGAAGTGAGAATTTCAGTAAAGACTTTCAAATAGGGGAGTGGCATAACTACATTTTGTGATTAAGGAAGTAATTCTGGAGTTAGTGTAAAGGATGGACTGGAGAAGAGACAGACTGGAAGCAGAGGACCTGTCAGAAGGCCGCTGTTGTCAATAGTCACGGTGAGAAGCTCTGTGGAAACAAAGTAGATACGAACAGGGAAGCAAGCATGATCTTTGGAAAAATATGTCAAGGCTGGTAGAAAGAGCTTTGGGCATGGGCATTGGACACTTAGATTCTACCACTTCACAGCCATGAGATTAGGGCACGTCTCTTAAGTTGCTGAAATCAATTTCTTCATCGGTAAAATGGAAGTGATATCCACCTTATGAGAGAAGTTTTGGGAGAGTGCTTTGTACATTCTAAACCGCAAAACCCATTGTGATATTCTTAAGTTTTGGAATTTTGAGACCATCTTATTGAACTATTTAACAGATACTTACCGAGTGCCTTTTGTAGGCTGGGCATTGTTTTAGCTTTTGGGGATCCAACAGTGAATAAAACAAGTAAAATGGCCTATCCTGATGGAACATCTACGTCATGGGGGGATAGAAGAGAAACAAAAGGTACAAAATTATATTATAGAGTGTTGAGAGTAATGAGTGGTTAGGAGAAAAAAATAAAGGTAAAAATGGGGATACAAAATGATGAGAGAGCATGATGAAATTTCAGATAAGGTGTCCTGGACAGGTCTTTACTGTGACAGATTGGAAGGAAGTGAAGAAGGCAGAGTGCAGATGTCTGGGAAAGAGACTTCAAGAAAGAGGAAACAGGAGGTGCAAGGTCCTGAGGCAAGAGTGTGCTTGGGGTATTGAGGAATAATAAGAAGACGTGCTTGGCTGGAACAGAGAGCTGAGAAGGCAGATCATGTAGAGCTTGTGGGATAGAGTGAGAACTTTGGCTTTCACCTCTGCTGAAAGAAGGAACTTCCGGAGGGTTTTGAGCACAAGGATGATGAGGTCTGAGGTAGGTTTTAACTAGGTACCTCTGACAGTAAGTTGAGAAGAGATGCAGGAGGTAAACATAAAAAAAGAGAGACCAGTTTGGAAGCTTTAAAAATGATCCAGGGCACAGGTTATGATGTTTAAACCAGGGTGGTGGCATGGGGGTAGGGTGTGAGAAGTGTCCAAATCCCTGGTATGCATTGAAGGTGAGCTCACAGCATTTGCCGATAGACTCCAGATAAAGCATAAGAGAAAGAAAAGCCAAGAATAACTCCAAGAGTAATTGTTCAAGGAAAACTGCAGAGGGAGCTGGGTTGGGTGGGAATCTTAGCAGCTCCACATTGAATTTATTCTAACTGAGATCCTGAGTGGACATATGTGGCAGGCAGTTGACCGTGAGTCTGGAGTTGGGGGAAAGTTCTTGAATGGTGATGTAGAATTGAGGGTCATTAGCACAGAGCTGCTAAAAGGAGAAGTGAATTTAGCCAAAACAGGTTATTGACCAAGAATATAAAAGTGGTTTTTCAATTCACCAAGATTATGAATATACAGGCAATGGCCAAACCATATGTAAAAATGAAAAGAACCCAATTGTACCATAGATTTTTTAATTTTTACAAACATAGAAATTGACCATTTTGATCCTAAAGCTTGAAACTTAAATTGTTTTATCAGAGTTCCTTCCTCAAGAAATGACCTCCCAGACCTCTCAAAAAGTATCAAAGAACAGAAACTCACCAGATCATCACATCCAGACAATGAGATGCCAGGCCCCTCATTTATTATGATTGCTTCTTTATTCCTACCTAGTTCCTGTTTTCTTATACATTGTTACATTTCTTCCCTGCTATATAAACCCCTAATTTTAGTCAGTCAGGGTGATGGATTTGATATTGATCTCCCATCTCTTGGCTGCAGCACCCGATTAAACCTTCTTCCTTGGCAATACTCATTGTCTCAGTGATTGGCTTTCTTCGTGGTGAGCAGCAGGATCTTGACTAAGCCCCTGGTGTTTCAGCAACAAAAATAGGAGTCTGGCCTATAATCTGCAGCAATCAGCCCAGGAAGCCAGCCTGCTATTATGTCGGACTTATAGTAAGTCAGATGACTGTTTCTGGTAACAACCCAGGATGCCAAACAATAGTCTCTATAGCCATCAGTCCCAAATGGCTAGAACTTGATGAATAACTGACAGTTTTCCCAATCATTGTCTCTACTTCCAACTTATGCTCACCCAGAAAAAGCCAAATATTCTCCCCTAACCAATCACACAGGATGCCCCTTCTAGTCAGCTGCCTGCAGCTTTCTCAGGTGAATACCTCCACTCAGGGCACACCTGAAGCTTTCCTTTCCTCCACTCTACAGTGTCTCCACCTTTCTGCCTAACTCTGAGTCTCTGCTAAATGCAAGTGATACAAGTGGCTGACTTCCTTGCTACAGCAAACTCAGAGTAAATAGCCTTTGCTTTTCTCATTTGGGTGGTCTATATTTATTTCCACATCTCCTATAGTATCTCTACATCATAGAGGAATGACCATTCTGGTAAAGAGATTATACAGAATAAACATAGACCTATTTGAGACTACTTAGTGTATTAAATTCCCTCCAAAAAGAACACCCTAATATCTTTAGAAATCCCCTCCCCTTCCTTTTATGGCTTCCTATATATTTCCCTAAACTGTCATAGTTCAAAATGTTTAAACTTATTGTGTGCACCAAAGAACAAGTATAATGTTAAATTGGGTCTTTTCTACTATGAAACAGCTGAATACAAACAATTAATCATATGGTTAAGGAGTTGCCTTAATTTGGGTTATTTGTACAGAAATAACTAGAACAGAATGGTCTATTTACTTTGTGCTAATAAAGAGTTACATTTGGTTTGGTCTAATTTGTTAAAAATAGTTTCATCTTGACAAAGGATATGTTTGTTTTTTCTGAAACAGATGATTAGGGCAGCATATCTGTTATGAAAAGCTTGTAAATATTACAGTAAAAAATTATGACTAGAATAGTTACATGGTTCATATATTAAACATTTTTCTCCAAATAGTTATCCAAATTATTGAACTTTCTTTCATTGTCATTACGTTTCCACCCCAGATTTTAAGATTCTAAAGAAGCTGAGATTTTTTTTTGCCACTGAAAAGGATCATGCTTTGAAATCAGAGTGGAACCAAAAAACCTCCTATTTGGTTTGAGAAGATTTTGTTAAAGCCTTTGTTTCACTAAAGGCGAATAAATCCAGTGAGATAATGTACATAAAATAATATTACAAGCTAAATGCTAATAACAGTTTATTTCACTGGATCTACAAGTCAGTCCTGTGAGCTATAGAAGACAGATACTATCATCTCTGCCTCAAGAGGGAGGGGATTGCGGGTGAGAGAAGTTACAAGTTACAAGATTAGCCCAAAGAGAATTTGCCTCTAGTGGATCGAAGAGTCTAACTCAAATCTCCTGAAATCAAGTAAAGAATATTTTTCTTTGTCCCACTCTGATTTCAAACCATGACCCTTTTCAATGGCAATAAAATCTCAGCTTCTTTTTAATCTTAAAATATGATATGGAGGCCGGGTGTGGTGGCTCACTTCTCTAATCCCAGCACTTTGGGAGGCCGAGGCAGGCAGATCACCTGAGGTTGCGAGTTCGAGACCAGCCTGACCAAATGGAGAAACCCTGTCTCTACTAAAAGTACAAAAATTAGCCGGGTGTGGTGGCGCATGCCTGTAATCCCAGCCACTCGAGAGGCTGAGGCAAGAGAATCGCTTGAACCCGGGAGTTGGAGGTTGCGGTGAGCAGAGCTCATGCCATTGCATTCCAGCCTGGGCAACAAGAGTGAAACTCTGTCTCAAAAATATATATATATATACACATATATGATATGAAAATGTAATGATAAGGAAAGAATCAAATAATTTGGATAAGTATTTGGAAAAATATGTTTAACGTATGAACTTTGTAATTATCCTAGTCATAACTTTTGGTTATAATATTTGCAATTTGTCATCCCCTTCAAAAGACGAAATAACAATACATTTAGTCTGAAGATCTAATTGACTTTTCTATTTGATTCTAGAATCAGGCAGTACCTTATTATATGAAACAGAGTAAGTTTCCTGATGAGCTAAGCAGAGGAGGGTGGCTTTATAGGCAGAAAGGACTGAAGAAAACAGAAATAAACAATGACAAGCAGATTGGCCGTTTCAGTTACTTTCCCTATAAGGTTAAAACAGAGTGATTTTTCTTATGCCAGTTCGGGCAAACTGGGCCCCTCCTGATTGCTTGCTGTGAATCTCTTGTGTGTTTTGTTTTGTTTTGTTTTGTTTGAGGCAGTCTCGGCTCTGTCACCCAGGCTGGAGTCCTCTGGCTTGATCTCTGCTCACTGCAACCGCTGCCTCCCAGGTTCAAGCGATTCTTGTGCCTCAGCCTCCCGAGTGGCTGGGATTACAGGCGCCTGCCACCAAGCCTGGCTAATTTTTGTAGTTTTAGTAGAGACCGGGCTTCACCATATTGGCCAGGCTGGTCTCAAACTTCTGACTTCAGGTGATCCACCCACATCAACCTCCCAAAGTGCTGGGATTCCAGGCGTGAGCCACTGCGCCTGGCCTCTTCTGCTATTGTTTGTTTTTTGAAAAACTGTCCCATTTCAGAGTTTCAGAGTTAAATTATGTGGCAATTTGCATGAATGACTGTCTTAGTCATTCTCCCATTGACCTGATGAATAGAACCTGGCTTCTTTCTAGTCATACTAATCTCCTTATCAAAGGATGCTTGGCCACATCCATAGGTTTGTCTCCTAAACATACATTTTTATTCTTTACATGACCAGGCTGAGAATTTTCCAAATCTTTATGTTCTGCTTCCTTTTTGAATACTAATTCTGTCTTTAACTTGTTTCTCTCTTCTCACACTTCACAATAAGCAGTTAAGAAAAGCCACACAGTATCCTGGACACACTACTTAGTTATTTCTTCCTCCAATGTCCTAGTGATGTAGGAGTTAAGAAGAAATTATTTAGGCAGATAGTGAGATATGGGAGTCCTTGGTAAGGTTTTCCTTTTAATGAAAAGCAGCCCCAGAATTGGTTTCTTTTCTAGCAAAAAGCAGCCTGTCGAGCTGCAGTCATAGACAAGCAAGCTGGAAGCTTCCATGGGTGAATGCCAGAAGTTGTGCCAATAGGAAAAGGCTACCTGGGACTAGGCATGTTCAAAATGGCCACTCCATTTTCCCGTCTTCGCCAGCCACGTGTACAGTAAAGAGCAGACAACATTGCTGGGGCCAAGTGGAAAGCCCATTTGCATAATAAGATTAGGGTGAGGTGGCCAACCTTCTCCATAAGCTATGTAAATTTCACACCTGGTCAAACCAATCTGTGGGCCCTATGTAATCAGACACCACCTCCTGAAGTCTGTCTATAAAATCCAGTGCACTCTGCTACCCGCTGGAATTCCCATTCAGGCACCCCTCTCTTGTGAGGGAGAGCGAGCCTTCCTTCCTTCCTTCCTTCCTTCCTTCCTTCCTTCCTTCCTTCCCTCCGTCCTTCTTTCCTTCCTTCCTCTTTTTCTTTCTTTCTTTTCTTTCTTCTTTTTTTTTTTTTTTTTTTTTTTTTGAGATGGAGTCTCCTTCTGTTGCCCAGACTAGAGTGCAGTGGCGAGATCTCAGCTCACCGCAAGCTCTGCCTCCCTGGTTCATGCCATTCTCCTGCCTCAGCCTCCCGAGTAGCTAGGACTACACGCACCCTCCACCATGCCCTGATAATTTTTTTGTATTTTTAGTAGAGACGGGGTTTCACCATGTTAGCAAGGATGGTCTCGATCTCCTGACCTTGTGATCGGCCCGCCTCGGCCTCCCAAAGTGCTGGGATTACAGGCGTGAGCCAGCGTGCCCGGCCCTTTCTCTTTCTTTTGCCTGTTAAACCTCCGCTTCTAAACTCACTCCTTGTGTGTGTCCATATCCTTAATTTTCTTGGCACCAGATGATGAACCTCGGGTATTTACCCCAGACAACAAGGCCACTTCACTAGCTCATCCCTCTTAAATTCTGCCTTTTACAAAGCAGTAGGACACAGACACAATTCAGCCAAATTCTTTGCCACTTGTAACAACGATGGTCTTTCCTCCATTTTCCAATAAGATATTCCTCATTTTGATCTAAGACCTCATCAGAATGGCCTTTATTGTTTATATTTCTACCAGCATTTTGATCATGCCCACTTAGCTAATCACTAAGAAGAGAGAGGTTCTCTCTACAGCTCTCCTCTTCTTCTGAGTCCTCACTAGAATCACCCTTAGTTTCCTTTCATGGAAATATAGGCTTATTCTAGCATGCACTTCAAAACTGTTTTAGCCTCTACCTATTACTCACAGTTTCAAAGTCGTGTCCATGTTTTTAGGTATTTGTTATAGAACTACTCTACTTGTTGGTACCAATTTCTTAGCCTGTTTGTGGTGCTATAAAAAATGTCCAAGACTGGATCACTTATAAAGAACAGAAATTTATTTCTTATGTTTCTGGAGTTGGGGCATCCAAGACCAAGGTGCTGGCAATGGTTTATGGAGAGGGTTTCTCTCTGCTTCCAAGATGGACATGGCAGAAAGCAGAAGGGCAAGAGGCCAAATGCTGTGCAAAGCCTCTTTTATTTATTTATTTTACTTTAAGTTCCGGGATACCTGTGCAGAATGCGCAGGTTTGTTACATAGATATACATGTGCCATGGTGGTTTGCTACACCCGTCAACCCGTCATCTAGGTTTTAAGCCCCGCATGCATTAGGTATTTGTCCTAATGCTCTCCCTCCCCTTCCCACCCACTCCCCCCGACAGGCCCCGGTGTGTATTGTTCCCCTCCCTGTGTCTACGTGTTCTCATTGTTCAGCTCCCACTTATGAGTGACAACATGCGGTGTTTGTTATTCTGTTCCTGTGTTAGTTTGCTGAGAATGATGGGCGAAGTCTCTTTTATAAAGGCCTTAATTCCATTCACTAGGGCTCTGCCCTTATGACTTAATCACCTCTTAAAGGCCCTACCTCTTAAGGTATCATCTTGGTGATAAAATTTCAACACATGAATTTTTGAGGGGACATAAACGTTTAAAGCACAGCCGACTGCATTCTGGTTTGGTCTAGCATACTGGGGCCTACTGCAGGACGCTAGTCCAAAACTAGCTCCCCATAAACTTTGTTTAAGATCACTGCCAGTTCCTATTCATATGCTGCACCTCAAGGAACCCTAGACATATTTTAAACATGTCTTGTCCTCATGGGGCATAAGAGATGGAAGCCTTTGCTGTCCCTGGCAGCAGCCTCACATCTTCCTTTGTTTGGTTGCTGGTTGGGAGCAGGTGAATGCCAGCCTGTAGAGATTTCCCCTTGTGCTGAGAAACCTACAGAGCATGTACTGAGTCAGACTAATGAGATCAGAAAACACCCAATGCACGAGGACAGGAACAAAAGACTATTAAGAGCTACATACACGATAATGTCCAAGAACAAAATTTAAGACGTGAAACCACTGCATTTATGAAGGGCTAAGTGTACCTGTGCATTGTCTCCAGAGCCTCCCAACTCATACTAGTACTCCACTCCAATTTTTACGGGGGGGATAGAACATGCCCTCTGGGAGAAAACAGCCCGTCTCCTCTGTCAAAGGCATGCACTTAATGAGAGACCTTTCAGTGTTCCTTTATGTATAAAAACAATTGAGATTCACGAAAACAAAGAATGTTCTCTCACTAATTAGGGCTTCCATTGCCAACATTTCTACAAAGCTGGAGATTGTGTTTTCCCCCTAATTAGTGGCCTTCAGATGTGTTTGCGGTTGAAGCCTCTAGAATTGTCAGAGGATCTGGCTGCTCCGTTGCTTTGTGTCTCTCTGGAGGCACGCCATGAGTCAAGGGTGCCCTGGCATCTTTTTTCTCAGAGCTGTGTGGCTTCCATCGTGGACACAAAATAAGGCAAAAAAATTCTTCAGCATCTTGCAGAATCTACAAATGACAGCTTCTAACTGATCCTGTTTATCATGCCCCAAATGAGTTAGCAACACTGCTGGTTAACTATCTATATAAAATTATCTAAAGACATAAACACATCTCATGTGTACACTGATGCAGCTGTTTTATTTTATGAATACTTAACTCCTGACCTGGGGAAAATGTTAATGCATGATCTAGAACGCAATATAATCTTTAAGCTAGCTTTTAAAATCTTAGCTTTCATTATGCATAATCACATACATCTTTTTAACACAGATTTTGGCCTAGAATTGTGCTGCTAAATATATTTTGCTGCAGATAGAGCCTACTGCATAATTACTCCATTGTTCTTATAAATGACAGATTTACTTCAAAAGGCAAAAAAAAAAAAATGTTAAAATCATAATGAATCTTGTTTTGAAGTGGTATCAGTCTTTTTAAAATTAAAAGTAACTTCTAGAAGTTATCTTACTATTCCTTGTTTAAAAATTACTTGGGAGGCTATTAGACTGTAGTTGTTCTAACTCCTAGTTTGTTTGTACACAAATTGAATATTCATTATGAATGGTCATATTCCAGGTGAGTCAGAATACACCAACTAGCCTGAAACTAGGGGCTTTCCACTGGAGTGATCCAAATATATCTACTGTTTCACTCTAACTAATCAAATATACTCTTTTTTGCTTCTGAGTTCACCCTATAGAAGCTGATCTTCCCCCACCCCACCTCCTTACTGTAGCCCTGAGCTACTTATGGTCTACCACTGCCTGATTTATGAATCACTATTTGCTCAAATAAACTCTTTAATATATTAATATGCCTCCGTTTATCCTTTAACACTCTCATGAAAATGCACAAATATAATGCCCTCATTAAAAAGTGGAATACGGCAGTATTTTATGGTAGCAGTGAAACAAAAACAGTATCATTTGTTTTTCAATTTTTGTACCTGACGTGCTGGAGAAGTTGGTTGTGACTTATTTTGAATTGCTGATGTGAAATGTGGTGTACAAAATGGTGTCACTCTGGTTCAGAGATCTAAAGTGGAGTTGGGAAGCCATTCAAAGAACTGCCTGCACATTCTGCACACTTGCAACAAACAAACATAAAAAAGCAGAAATTTGCCTTGTACCCTTGAATTGGGTCAAACTGCAACAATACAACACTGTAGAAAACTGCTGGATTTTTCCAGCACTGCAACTTCTGAACAACAACCTATGAATTATGGACTTGTGTACTGGCCAGCCACTGCCATCAATGATAATTCTTTGAAAACAACTTGTATAATCATACTTAGCTTCCTTTTCATTTCTCTTAAAAATTCCTACTCTCCTGCATCTCTTTGGAACACAATTTGGCATTTAGCTGAATCTGTGTCTCCTGAATTGCAATAAATTCTTGTCTTACTGCATCGCAGCTTGGTTTTTTGCATCTTCTTAGTTGACAGTGGAATTATGATTGCTCCAATAGTTCAACTAAAATAGGCATTACTAAAAATATTGAGTAAGGTTTGTGAATTAGTTTTTTTTATATGAATAATTACTTATTTTTGGATTTTATAATTATTTGAATATTTTTCATCCTTGCTTTTTGCAGGCACAGACCACATCAAGCAATTTTAAATCATGTCAGAGCTTCTGTAGGTCTTTATCTAGTACTTAGAGATCACAAATCAGAAGAGGGTGAGGGACTGACTATACAAATGGAAAATAATCAGACTATATATAAACATAAAACTTTGACCTGCAACCTGCAACTACCTCCTCAGAATATCAATTCCTGATCTACAATAAACAACCCTGTTACAGGTCATGAAGAGGACTCAAATATGCCACCCCAAAATATGTCACTTTTGCACAAGGATTATTTCAAGCTGAAAGCATCTGACAAAGCAGACACAAAAAGAGCTCTTTACCTTTTCCCATTTGCCTAAAATCAGAGCATAAATTTCCTTTTGTGACAGTATCTCCTTTCCATCAAAAAGAGAACAACTCTTAATTGCCAGGAAGGACTCACCACTAGAGATGGCATGACCTTTCATCTGCATAAACAGAACTTAGTCAAATAACACTTATATTCCATGAGATTTTACCACATATTTACCATCCCACAATTTACTATCCCAAAAGCCCAAACCTCTTTTTCTCTGTCTAGTCACATCTCCTTAATTTATCACTCTTTGTTAAAATGGAACATAGTTCCCAGGTCTAACTGCCTCTGGGTTTTCACTTCTTTTCTGTGCACCTCCATATGCCTTTGAAATAAACCTTTTCTCCTGTTAATCCATCTCTTATCAGTTTATTTCACAGGACCCAGACACTGAACTGAAGAATGAATGTAGAGGAAGGGACTTTGTCCTCTCCTATAGTCCGGTTTGTTGTAACCCAGACTGCTATTTTCAGTGACAAGCCAGAAAACGAAACAATGACTTCTGCAACAATTGGCCTAAAATGATCAGGACTTGATTAATTACTCACAGGTCCCCTAATTTTTTTCTCTGCTTCCAACTTAGGGCCTTGGAAAAGTGAAATATGCATCTTTAACCAATCACATAGAATGTCCTCTCGACTTAGCTTCTTCCAGCTTCCCCAGGCCAGCAGCCTCCACTCTGGGCACACCTGAAGCCTTCCCCTTTTCCACTGTGAAGCTTTATTACTTGCTTGTCTGCTTTTGAGTTTCTGGGAAAACACAAGTTGTGGTGGCTAACTCCCTTGCTATATAGCAAGCTCAGAATAAATAACCTTTGCTTTTCTCATTTGGTAGGTCTTCCTTTATTTACACAAGAGTTTTGAAGGCATCACAATTGCTGGCTAATTTAATTTTAAAATGTAGCCTCTCAGTCTTTCAGAAAGGAAAAAAAAAGTGTTATTTTGTTGTAAGTTCATTCACCTACAGATGAGAAGCTAATTGACTGGTGCATCACTTTAATAGGACAACTGACTGAATTCAGCCTGATAAAAAGTGTGACCAGCATGGAATATTTAATTTAAAAAATTCTTTGAGTATGAAGTATTAAATCTTCAAGTGTTTATGTTTTTTCCAGCTTTTTTGAGGTATTATTGACAAAAAAAATTGGATATATTTACAACGTATAACATGATGTTCTGATATACGTATACACTGTGAAATGATTACCACAATCATTACCACAATCAGGCTAATTAACATATCCACCTCCTCACACAGTTACATGTATGTATGTGTGCGTGTGTGTGTGTGTGGTGAGAACTTTCCAACTATACCCTTTTAGCAATTTTCTTTATTTTTAAATTTTAATTTAACTTTTTTTTTAGACAGGTCTCACTATTTCACCCAGGCTGGAGTGCAGTTATACGATCATAGTTTATTGCAGTCTTGAACTCCTGGGCTCAAGCAATCCTTTTTCCTCAGCCTGACAGACACCTAGGCCTACAGGCATGCTCCACCACACCTAGCTAATTTTTAAAATTTTTGGTAAAGATGGCATCTTGCTATGTTGCCCAGACTGGTCTCTAAGTCCTGGGCTCAAGTAATCCTTTCAACTTGTCCTTCCAAACTGCTGACATTACAAACATGAGCCACCACACCCAGCCAGCAATTTTTTTTTTTTTTTTTTTTTTTAGTTATAGACAGAGTCTGTCTCTGTTGCCCAGGCTGGAGTGCAGTGGTGCGATCTCGGCTCCCTGCAAGCTCCACCTCCTGGGTTCACGTCACTCTCCTGCCTCAGCCTCCGAGTAGCTGGGACTACAGGTGCCCGCCACCACGCCCGGCTAATTTTTTGTATTTTTTGTAGAGACAGGATTTCACCATGTGAGCCAGGATGGTCTCGATCTCCTGACCTTGTGATTCGCCCACCTCGGCCTCCCAAAGTGCTGGGATTACAGGTGTGAGCCACTGCGCCCGGCCAGCAATTTTTATCTATATAATGCATCAACTGTAGTCACTGTGCTGTACAACACATTGTCAGAACTTATTCATCCTAACTGAAATTTTGGAACATTTGATTTTTTAGTCAGTTCCATGTGTTGAAATAAAGCATCTCATCACTAAATTAGTCATTAACGTTAGAATAGGTCTGGAACATTATTGCCTTTGCTGAGAGATGCTTAATGGACCAAGAGGGTGATGCAGGTTGGTTAATAGATTAGGCAAACATTGGTCTCTGGGATTCTACAGAGTCCTGGTGAGCTGCGAGCTTGGATGAAAAAACAATTCTCATGAAATGGGAAGTGCTCCTTTTTCTCAAGAGAAAATGAAGACGTCTTATCCACAAAAACCAACTTGGTCATCATTCACAGGGAGGATGTTGAACTCTGGGTCAAATTTTCTTAGCCATTCATTCATTCACTTATTTCATTGGCATCTGTGAAGTATTTAATGCACACCAGGCACTATGAGAATTTCTGTGAGTCTGTAGAGAAGTGAGTTACACTTTAGTAAAGACAACATGCATGTAGACTACTATATAAATAACAGTGGTGCAGAGTGCTGAAGAATATGGAGATAGTTGTGAGTCTAGCCCTGCTGCCATCTAGGCCAATACAGCACAGAACCGTTAGTGGCCAGAAGACCCCGTGGATGTCAGCTTTTACCTACCTTCTGCTCTCCCTGATCTAAATGCATTAGGGTCCCTCAGACCAGAGCTACACAGAGCTGAGTTAGCAGAGAGTTTGCTACACTTTTTTCAATTATTCACATAGTTTAGATGCCATAGAGTTTCTTTTGCTATAACAACCATCTAAATGGCCCTGCTTCTATAACCTTCATCTCATTGTCATAATTGTTTATTTTCAAACATGAATTTGTTCAACAAGTATCTATCAAAGTACTTCCTTTTTAAGGAGTTGAAGAGCTGAAAAGAGTGGAAACCTTGCTCTCAGTTGGAATGAAGGAAGGAAAGTATCCAGTCCTTCTGTATTTTCAAAAACAGCTATTTTAACCAAAAGTAGTATAATTTTGGAGATGTAATAATAATAATAATAAATATTAGCCCCTCAATATTTTGAAATTACTGAAAAAGTGGCTTTCTTAAGTCAGTCAACAAAGCATGCAGCCCGGACTCCAAGCCAGACCCCTGGATTCCTGTTCCAGTTCTCCCACTATAGGAAATACTGGCCTCGTGGAGGTTGTATTAAGGGAGTCATAATTAATTGTGTGTCAGGATTCTGATTTGCAATGGAATTACCAAGTTAGCCATGATCATTTCGTTTTTAATGTTCATGATTATTTGTTTGTAGTGCTCCTTTATTTTTGCTCATGCAGCTATTGGATCTTTATTTAGCTGAATTACTCAGTAGCCTTTGTTTTCTTAATTGCTCTTCAGTAGCTTATGATTTTGTACCTTTCTGAACAATTTAAGTTACATTTTATTAAGCGTGACAGAGGTCCAGTTCTATACTATCTCATGGGGGCAGACACCTGCACCTGGTTAAAGGACTTGCTTTGTCAGGATGTGTAAAATCGTGGGCAAATCAGAGGATTTCATAATTTAACAAACTGGAGAAGTGAGTCAATAATATCTCCATCTCTGTCATCTAGCTAGCTAGCTAGCTCTAACTACCTACCATCTATCTATCTCAGTGATTCTCAACCAGTGACTTTTATCCCTAGCTCCACAAGGGACAATTTGGCACTGTCTGAAAACATTTTTGTTGTCACAACTGGGACACTGGCACCATGTGGATGGGAGTCAGGGATGCCGCTAAGCATCCAATAATGCACAGAACACCTCCCCGTCATAGAGGACTGTCTGGCCCAAAGTTTCAACAATACCAAGACTGAGAAATGTCTATCTGTATCTATCTAATTTTGTTTGTCTATCTATCTATCTATCTATCTATCTATCTATCTATCTATCTATCTATCTATCTATCTATATATCATCTATCTATCTTTTCTCCCTATATATTTTTCTATCTTAATAGAAAATGTGTTACATTCTATTAAATGGAGTATAGTAAAGCAATGCACAGTAAGTAAACTAGATAAGTGGAAAGTGTATTATTTTGTCAGGAAACATCAATTAAAGTCCCATTTTGGATTTGGAAAGTTAACTGTGCCTTGATTAACCTGTTTTAAGATCCTAGCTCATTACATGAAGCTGCAAAGACAGGGCCAGGAAATATTTTTCAATTTTTCTTAGAACATTTCTACTCAGTGCCAGTTAATGTATGCTGATAAGAAGTGTATCTGGGCCGGCTGTGGTGGCTCATGCCTGTAATTCCAGCACTTTGGGAGGCCAAGGCTAGTGGATCACAAGGTCAAGAGTTCAAGACCAGCCTGGACAGTATGGTGAAACTCCATCTCTACTAAAAATAGAAAAATTAGCCAGGCATGGTGGCGGGCGCCTGTAGTCCTAGCTACTTAGGAGGCTGAGGCAGGAGAATTGCTTGAACCTGAGAGGCAGAGGTTGCAGTGAGCCAAGGTTGCGCCACTGCACTCCAGCAGCCTGAGTGACAGAGCAAGATTCCATCTTAAAAAACAAACAAACAAAAAAGTAGCCATTTCTAATAGCTAACCATGAATTCGTTTACATTTATCTTTATAAATGGATAAATTATAAATTTCTCCCCAAAATTACCTTCTAACTTGATTTGCTTCCTTTCCCATTGTTACATCATTTTTTGGTTGGTAAAAACCAACGATCTCAAATAAATAAAATAAACAGAAAGACAGAATTCTGTCATCAAAGGTTTTAATTATGAAATCTAAGGTAAATATTATAAATAGAGAAAGACCATTAGAACTGCACCATCATCTTTGTTGCCGTCAAGACCCAGTATCCAACGTTAAAATTAGTGAGAAAAATTTTGTAGAGTAAAGGGATATTTGAATAGTCTCAGATAATATCTCCCCAAATATTTCTTAATCGCAAAGGATCAGATAGCGCTTGGGTTCATTTTCTCTTGCCACATAACAAACGACCATGCACTTTGTAGCTTGGCATCACATCTGTGGGCCAGGAGTCCAGGAAGGGTGTTCTGCTCAAAGTCTTACGGGTTGAAATCAAGAGGACCACAGGTTGTGTTCTCATTTGCGGCCCAGGGTTCCCTTCCAAGCTTCAGGTTGCTGGCAGAACCAGTTCTGGTGCTGCAGAATGGAGGACCCGTGTGTTTGCAGGCTGACACCCAGCGCCTTCTCAGCTCCTGGCCACTGTTCCCCATTCCCAACCACAGGACTTCCTCTGCAACATGTAGTTGCTCCTTCAGGCCAGCAGGAGAATCTCCCCCACTTCCATTTCTCCCACCCATTTTGAGGCATTTCATTAGTTCAGGCCCACCCAGGAGAATCTCTCTTTGATTAACCCAGAATCAACTGATCAGGGACTCTAATTAAACCTGTAAAATCCCTTTGGCAGTATAACATAACACAATCACAGGAACTCTCTGTTTCATTTTTTGCAGATTTTATGTTAAGTCTAAAATTATTCTAGAATAAAATGTTTTTTAAAAATCAGCGATTTTCCATGGCAGTTGGTTAAGCTGAGACATAATGATTTGGAGGTAAATGTTCCCCTTATGGTGGTATAAGTGCCTACAGGAGAGTGAAATTTATCACTTGTTTTTTTAGGAAATGACGGGAATCTTAGGTGAAGTCAGATTTAGAAAGGACCTGGACACAAACATTAGGAGTGAGCAAGCAATCCATACCTAAGATGGAGGGAAGGAGATCACCAGACATTAAGCAACTAGAATAGACAAAGTATTTCTATGCCAGGTCCTTCTATGCCCATTAGCTTAGGGGGCAACTATGATACCTATTTCACTGATTAGAAAATGACTGAGGCTCAGAATTATTAAGGACATACAGAAGTAAACTCCAAAGTTGAACAGAGGTAATTTTAGCAAACCTCAAGGCTCAGGTTCTTTTCTTATATGTTATGTTGCATCAGCAACATCTCAACAGATGGATAAAAGTAAAATAATTTTGGAAAATATACAGACAAAACAATAAGCAGAGTGTCCTGACTTATTCCAGTGCAGAACTGAGCTGCAGCTGGTGTTCAACAAGGGAAGGAGGTGGTCTGAGGGCATAGCAAACTCAAGCATTATTCAGGAAACCATCATTTTGAAGAAAATAAACCAGTGGATAGGGCAGGACAAAGACAATGCCACGCCCCTGTTCAATTCTGAACTTAGGCAAGATGGCTGGTGCTGGAAGACCAGGATCCAGTGCTGGGAAGACACCTTGGGGGAGCAAGGCAGGTTTGCCAGAATTCCTGCCCAAGGAAGGACCAGGCAGGGGCAGCTGAACAGATATGGCATCTGGGAAACAGTTCAGGGAAACTCAGGTAGCAGCTCATCTCTGGAATGAGGCAGCATTGGGGATGGGCAGCAAATGGGGAGCAGGGATGATTCATGATGTCTTGAAGGCACAGAGGCTGTTAGCTGTGGTCAGCAGCAAAGACCAATGGGGCTGTGTTAGTCAGAGGACAGTGCGTAAGGCTTCCTGCTTCTGTTAGGGTTTGCATAGAACTGAGCTTATGGTAATAAATATTCACAAAACAAACACTGATAAATAGAGAAAACAGGCTGAGGAAAGGTGCTGCAATGTTCACTAAAAGAGTCATGTCAAACTGATTTCTTCTACTGGTTTGACATGTGTACTGAATTTGAGACATTGATTGACAGATTATACCTAGCGTCAGCAAGGCCTTTGACTAGGTCCCCCTTGATATTCTGACGTATAATTCATTCATTTTGATATTGGCAGAAGGCTATAGAGGAATGTTAGTACAATTTCGTGAATGAACTAAATATTATCAATCAATTGGTTGTGATCAATGTCTAGCAGTGTGTCAAAAGCCTGTATTCTTACTTCTGTCCTAGCTAATCTTCTCCCCAATGACACAATCCAGAGAGAGACCATTTCTAGGGTGGTATACCTTCACAAAGAGCCAGGATGCAATTCAGCTCTCAACAGGGGACTGTGATGAGCTGTTTGCCCAGGAGGAGGCAAGACAAAATGAGACCTGGGGACGCGTTACCGGGGAAGGCACAGTCAGAAGAGAACAGATTGCTGCTCACTCTTCTTCCTGGCAGTGAGACTCCTGTGTGGATTTTTAATCAGGTCTATTTTTCTTACCCTTACTTCAGAAACCTTTTTTAAGAAGCATATTGCATTTATAAAAATTTCAGTAATATTCTTTCTTAAGATACTGAGACAATTTACCTATAAACTGTGCTTTTTGACCTCAGAATATTGACATCATGTAAATATTAGCAACAAATGTTGTTTCACGTAGAGACCAGATAGTTTTTTTCTTTTGCTATTATTGGTTTCTCATTATAATGCAAAAAAAAAAAAAAAAAGCAAGGCCTATTTTATCTGTTTCACCCCATTTTCTACCTTCGACATCTTTAATTATTTTCAACACTCTATCTTTAATTCATAAGGAGGTGGGTGTAATCTACCTTAATGAACTACCAGGATCAGGACTTTAACACTTTATTTAACCAATAGTGAATTTTCTTATCTTGACTCTCTACCACTTTCAATCTTTTTTCTTTTTTTTTTTTCTTTTTCTTTTTTTTTTTTTTTAAAGGGATGGGGATCTCTGTCACCCAGGCTGGAGCACAGTGGAACAATCATAGCTCACTGCAGCTTTCAATTCCTGGACTCAAGTGATCCTCCTGCCTCAGCCTCCTGAATAGCTGGGACTATAGGCATGTGCAACCATATCCGGCCAATTTTTAAAATATTTTTTGAGATGAGGATCTCGTTACGTTTCCCAGGCTCATCTCAAACTTCTGGGCTTAAGAAATCCTCCCATCCTGGCCTCCCAAAAGGCTGGGATTACAGGTGTGAGCCACCACACCCAGCCTATACACTTTTTTAAACAGTTTTATTGAGGTACAATTTACATACCATACAGTTTGCCTGTTTAAAAAGTAAAATTCATTCTTCCTATCCATGAGCATGGAATGTTTTTCCATTTGTTCGTGTCCTCTCTTATTTCCTTGAGCAGTGGTTTGTAGTTCTCCTTGAAGAGATCCTTCACATCCCTTGTAAGTTGTATTCCTAGATATTTTATTCTCTTTGCAGCAATTGTGAATGGGAGTTCACTCATGATTTGGCTCTCTGCTTGTCTATTGTTGGTGCATACGAGTGCTTGTGATTTTTGCACATTGATTTTGTATCCTGAGACTTTGCTGAAGTTACTTATCAGCTTATGGAGTTTTTGGGCTGAGACGATGGGGTTTTCTAAATATACACTCATGTCATCTGCAAACAAACAATTTGACTTCCTCTCTTCCTATTTGAGTAACCTTTATTTCTTTCTCTTGCCTGATTGCCTTGGCCAGAACTTGATGCATGTGGGGCTTAAAACCTACATGATGGATTGATAGGTGCAGCAAATCACCATGGCACATGTATACCTATGTAACAAACCTGCACGTTCTGCATATGTATCCCAGAACTTAAAGTAAAAAACAAGGTATAAGAAAAAAAGTACAATTCATAATTCTTAGTACATGTGTAGAATTGTGCATCCAGCATCACAAGCTATTTAGAACATTTTTATCATCCCCAAAAGAAGCCCTGTGCTCTATAGCCATCTCCTTTTCCCCTGGCTCCTCTATCTCCAGCAGTCCTAGGTGACAACTAATCTACTTTCTGTCTCAATAGATTTGCGTATTCTGGGCATTTCATATACATAGAATCATTTGGTCTTTTATGATTGATTTTTTTTTTCACTTAGTGCAGTGTTTGAAAGATTTGTCCATGGCTCAGCATGTATTCATATTTCATTCCTTTTTGTTGACAAATAATAGTTTATTATATAGATGTATCAGATTTTGTTTACCCTTACATCCATGCATGGACACGTGGGTAGTTTCCACTTTTTGGCTATATTGCATGATGCTGCTTACATAACACTTGTGTGCAAGATTTTGTGTGCACATATGTTTTCAATTCCTTTGGGTGTGTACCTAAGCATTGACATGCCAGGCCATATGGTAATTCTATGTTTAGCTTTTCAAGGAACTGCCAGGCTGTTTTCTTAAGTGGCTGCACCATTTTAGATTCCAACCAGCAGTGTACAAGGGCTCCAATTTCTCCACATTCTCGCCAACATTTGTTACTGTCTTTTTTATTGTAGTCATCTTTGTGGGTGTGAAGTGATTTCTCACTGTGGTTTTTGTTTGCATTTTACTAATGACTAATGATCTTGAGCATCTTTTCATGCACTTATTGGACATTTATGTATCTTATTTGGAGAAATGTCTATTCAGATCCTTTGCTTATTTAAAAAAATTGGGTTATTTTTCTCTTTTCTATTGGATTGTAGAAGTTTTAAAAAAATGTATTCTAGATACAAGGCCATTATCAGAAACACAATTTATAAACATTTCTTCTGATTGTATAGATTGTCTTTTAATCTTTGACGGGTTTACTTGTAGGAACAAAGTTTTAAATTTTGATAGTTTCCAATTTATCTATCTTTTCTTTTATTGCTTGTGTTTTTGGTGTCATATCCAAAAAAATCATTGCCTAAGTTCAAGGTCACTGGCATTTAAGCCTATGCTTTTTTCCTGATACTTTCACAGTTTTAGCTCTTACATTTATTTAGCGTTTTGATCCCTTTCAAGTTAATTTTTGGTGTGACGTGGGGGTCTTTTTCATTCTTTTGCATGTGGATAGTGGATTATCCTAGAATCTTTGTTGAAAAGGCTATTTTTTTTTCTCCCATTGAATTGTCTTGGCATCTTTGTTGAAAATCAATTAACTGTAAATGTGGTACTTATTACTGGGTTTTCAATTTTATTCCATTGGTCTGTGTGTCTAATTTTATGCCAGCCCCACATCCTCTTAATTGCTGTAGCTTTTTAGTAAGTTTTGAAATTGGGAAGTGTGAGTCATGCAACTTTGGTATTCATTTTCAACACTATTTTGACTATCTGAGGTTCCTAGAATTTCCATATGAATTTATGATCAGTTTGTCCATTTCTGCAACTAAGAAGTTGGATTGAAATTGCATTGAATATACGGGTTAATTTGCCTTCTTAACATCATGTGGCCTCTCAATCCATGAAATTCTTTCCATTTATTTAGATTCACTTTTAGCTCTGTTTCTTTTCTTTTCCTTCCTCTTCCTTCCTTCTTTCTCCTTCCCTTCCTTCCCTTTCCCTCCTCCCTCCTTCTCCTTTTCCTCTCCTCCCTTTTCCTCCCTCCCTCCCTCCCTCCTCCCTCCTCTCTTCTCCTCTCTCACAGTTCAGGAAGGGACCTCGACCACTGTAACCTCCACCTCCTGTCTGCTGATACCCTGCTCATCCTCCTGAGGCTGGACAGCCTGTCTCCGCACCCAGCTAATTTTTGTATTTTTAGTAGAGATGGGGTTCTATCATGTTGACCAGGCTGGTCTTGAATTCCTGATCTCAAGTGATCCTCTGGCCTTGGTCTCCCAAAGTACTGGGATTACAGGCATGAGCCCCTGCACATGGCCTGCTTTAATTTATTTCAATGATGTTTTCCAGTTTTCAGAGAATATGTTTTGCACTATTTTGGAAAATTTATTCTTACCTATTTTATTCTTGGTGCTACTTTAAATAGTTTATTTCTTAGTTTTGTATTTGGTTTGTTCTTTGCTATTGTAGAGAGATACAATTCATTTTTGTATATTGGCCACGTAACCTGAAGCCCTGTTGAACTTGTTTATTCTTACAGCTTTTATAGATATATTGGAATTTTCTACATATAAGATTATGTCATTTACATATAGAGATAGTTTTACTCCTTACTTTCTAATCTGGATGACTTTTATTTTTTTCTTGCTCATTGCCCTGGCTGAAGCCTCCAGTAAATGTTGTAGTAGCTAGAGTGAACATCTCTGTCTTATTTCTGACATTAAAAGGAGAGAATATAGTCTTTCATCATTAAGTATGATGTCAGCTGTTTCTCACAGATGCCCTTTATCAGATTGAGGGAATTTCCTTCTATTACTAGTTTGTTGAGCATAGCATCTTTTTTTTTTTTTTTTTTTGAGATCGAGTCTCGCTCTGTCGCCAAGGCTGAGAGGGCCGATCTCGGCTCACTGCAGTTCAGCCCCGGCCTCCAAGCCATTCTCCTGCCTCAGCCTCCCAAGTAGCTGGGACTACAGGCGCCCGCCACCGCCTCGGGCTAGTTTTTTAGGTATTTTGTAGTAGAGACGGGTTTCACCGGGAAGGCTTGCGATGGTCTCTCGGATTTCCTGACCTCGTGATCCGCCCGTCTCGGCCTCCCAAAGTGCTGGGATTACAGGCTTGAGCCACCGCGCCCGGCCGAGCATAGCATCTTAAATCTTAAATCTTCCCGTTAAAATCTTAACGGGAAAAGAACTTTACTCCCTATAATGTATATTAGTGGCTAAAGAATGATCCCAAAGTGAACCAATAACACACTACATTGCTTATATGTTAAAGTTTTCTTAATGTCTTAACTCTTCTTGGTATCTGTTTCTGTTTCTGCCTTTCTTTGTATTGATTTAATTCCCGGATGTATTTTGTTTGACCATCTGTATGTTTACTCTTTATTTTCTTTGATTCTGTTTTCTTTCTTTTTTTTATTATTATTATTATATTTTTTGGCAAGGTTGAGCAGGTGTCTTTCTTTTTGTCCGGAATTATGGGTAATTGTCTTCCAGAGTTGTTCTAATGAAAAAAAGGCACATGCAGGGAAAAGAAAGTGCTTTAGAAAGTGCTCTGGGCTGGGCGCGGTGGCTCACGCCTGTAATCCCAGCACTTTGGGAAGCCAAGGCAGACAGATCACGAGGTCAGGAGATTGAGACCATTCTGGTTAACACGGTGAAACCCTGTCTCTACTAAAAATACAAAAAATTAGCCGGGCGTAGTGGTGGGCACCTGTAGTCCCAGCTACTTGGGAGGCTGATGCAGGAGAATGGCCTGAACCTAGGAGGTGGAGTTTGCAGTGAGCTGAGATTGTGCCACTGCACTCCAGCCTGGGTGACAGAGTGAGACTCCGTCTCAAAATAAATAAATAAATTAATTAAATTAAATTAAAAAAAAAAATGATCCCAAACCTTTACATTTACTGCTGCAAAAGATAGCCTTTCAACAAAATTCTTCAAGGCTATTAGAGAAAGACTAAGTCTAGTGAATCCAAGAAAAAACGTGAAGAATTGCAAAGTCTGTGTAAGAAGACAGCATGAGGTAGAAGAGGCTAAGGACTACTAGGTCTAGGATAGGAGGAGGGGGAACCAGAACCGAGCTGGAGGGTATCAAATGCTGGGAGGGTACGGTGACGAGGCCTAACCCTGGTTCCTGATACATGTAGAGGGAGGGTGAATTCATGCTCCACTTAGAGAAGCAGGCTGTCATCGTCTTCAACAAAACACTCATGTAATGGTGGTTTCTCTTAATGAGTAATTCTGAGTGAAGGGATAAGCTCTGCAGGATATACTGGGTAAACTTTCACTGTGCAGGAGTGGTTTGACTTGTTTTTTAATTTTTTTACTCTGACTTTTTTTCCTTCTTTTTTGTGTTTTGTTTTTAAATTTTAATTGACAAATAATTAAACATATTCATAGGGGACATGGTGATGTTCTGATACATACGTACAGTGATTAGATCATGGTAATGAGCACCTCCATCGTCCCAAACATTCATCATTTCTTTGTGTTGAGAATATTCTTTTTCTTACTTCTAGCTATTTGAAACGATATAATATACTATTGTTAACTTTAATCATCCTACAGTCCTATAGAACACCAAAACTGATTCCTTCTATTCAGTTGTGTTTTTGTATTCTTTCACCAATTTTTCCCTGTTCTCCCTTCCTTCTACCCTTCCTAGCCTCTCCTATCTTCTGTTCTGCTTTTTACTTCTGGGAGATCAACCTTTCTTAGCTTCCACATGTAAGTGAGAACATGCAGTGTTTAACTTTCTGTTGCTTGCTTGTTTAACTTAATGTAATGGCCTCCAGTTCCATCCATGTTGCCACAAGTAACACGATTCATCCTTTTTTATGGCTATATAGTATTCCATTGTGTGTATATATACACATTTTTAAAATCTATTCATCTGTTATTGGACACCTAGCTTGATTCCATATCTTGGCTATTGTGAATAGTGCTGCAATAAACATGGGCGACAGATGTCTCTTTGATATACTGATTTCTTTTCCTTTGCATAAAGCTTTTAAAAGCTTGCTGATAAGTAAAAATTTGTTTTTAATAAAAATTTGCAGTAAAGTCTTTCTTCTGTATCAGTTGCTTTGAAAGTTGAGCAACTGGCCAGGTGTGGTAGCTCACGCCTGTAATCCCAGCACTTCGGGAGGCCAAGGAGAGTGGATCACTTGAGGTCAGGAGTTTGAGACTAGCCTGGCCAACAAGGTGGAAACCCTGTTGCTACCAAAAATATAAAATTAGCCAGGCGTGGTGGCAGGCACCTGTAATCCCAGCTACTCAGGAGGCTGAGGCAGGAGAGTCACTTGAATCTGGGAGGCAGAGGTTGCAGTGAGCAGAGATCGTGCCATTGTACCCCAGCCTAGGCAACATAGCGAGACTCCACTTCAAAAAAAAAAAAAAAAAAGTTGAGCAACTAGGAACAGAAGTGAATGAGCAAGATAAATCACTGGATTAGCCGAATCCATCACTGATCCAGCTAGTTTAAAACAACAAAAATAAACCTTTGGACAGGGTCTGACATGGCCAGGGTGAGCAAGGAGAGGGCATCAAATCTGAGTGAGGAACAAGAAACCATTTAAGAGAAAGCTCAGCATCGGTGCTTACAAAAATTAATGAAGCTATAAGCTACCAGATGCGAGATGAGGATGAAGCAGGTCCAGATAGCCTTTAGCACTAAATGTGGGGTGACAGAGCTTCTCAGTCAGCCTCATCCCTTCCCTCAGGGGTACACCCTTGTAGGTGTTGCAGGCACAGCCACTGAGCACCCAGTGGCTGGAACTGAGAGGTTGTGATCCCTCAGTGTGTCCTGTGTCTTTACAGCAGTCTAGGAGGCCCTGTAATGAGGAGCAGGAAACTTGGGTCTTTCTGGGTAAAGACTCAGGGTAGAAAACAAAGAGTAATGTCTAGCAGACAAAATCTCAACAGCTAGAAACCTCTTCCGTAATAAGGAGGATCCCTGACTGAAAAGAAACAAGCTTAATGAGTTGTTTTGACAGGTAGATCTACTGACCCATTAAGACAATTTCATGCCTCGGTTGAAGTGAGATAGTACCTGATTATAAACTCACAGAGCATTCTCCAAAGGGTAGGTGTTAGGTTGTTGGTAGTTTCTTTTTAATGCTTGTTGCCTGCCTTTACAGGGTAGCTCAATATAAATATGTAACTACTTTGAGAATTATTTCCTTTCTTGGGGGATAATTGGTTTAGCTCATAAAGGAGGTTGTTTTGAATGGGAAATGGTCTTACCTATTCCCTTATACAAATGAAAAAATCTGTTAGACGGATATTTTTAAGGCTAAAGTTTCTTTCATTTTCTTGACAAATAATCTCCTGCGACTGGTAGGTAATTGTGAAATCACAATGACAGAGATGGGAGAAGGCTGCTACTCTTCTTGTTTGAATTACTTTGCAGGTTCAGAAATAAAATCCTGCAATTCTGATGTCTTTCCATTGTAAGAGGAAACAGACAAGGTATTACAAAAATTGCTCATGTCCCCAGATTGGATTGTGAAATTATTCGTTGTCTTTCAGCGGGTGTGAAAATATTCAGATCTCAGAATTTTTATCTAACTTTCATAGACATAGATGCTCATTTTATTACTTTTAAATGACTTTTCTGCAAGACTTCATCCATGTTTGTGGGAATCCGATGTATGTGTGTACATGAAGAAGGTAGATTTTCTGTTTCTCACCCAGATTATGCTGATATGTAGAACAAGTGAAAGTGGAAACATCAAAGATGCCCCACACAATTATATTTGATTACATAGATTTTGTTTCTGTTTTTGAACGTGCCTCTGATGGTTTGAATAGTAAACTACCAGGATTTAGAGACTGTTAGGATGCTAGCTTGGAGGACTCCATCAGACGCACTCAGGGTGTTCATAAAATTAGCCTTTCCAGCCTGCTCCCTCTCCCAACCATCCCACTCAGATCTATCTAGTCAGAATCTGTACATGCTACTCAGGGAATCTGTTCCTTTAGTACACATTCTTGGGTGATTCTAAAGTTTTAACCAGTTTTGGAGCTACTAAACTTTTCCAGTTTCTCTGTGTTATAGAAGAAGAAACGAGACTCAGCATGGTATCATCCTAGACTGTCAGAAAATGGTTTTCAGTGATGTGCTAAGGTCACGCAGCTATTCAGCGACAGCCCCGTTCTCTGGTCCTGGTTAAGAGCTTTGCCTCTTCCCATGGCCTAGAGGAGGCTGAGGTCTCTGTTGCAACTGCACCACAATGCAGCTTCTCTCTCTGCCCACTCCTGCTTTCTTCACTTCCCAGCCACCTCCTGCACACAAATCTCTTCCTCAGAAAAGGTTTTATTTTGGAAATTCAGCCTGACACATAGGTCTGCTGGCAGATGGACACATCTCTGCCCTGCTCCAGCATCTGTCAGTGTATTTCTCCAGCATGCCACTGGAAATGTTGATCTCACTTTTTCTTAAGTTTTGCAATAAAACTCAGGGGGTAGAAAAGAAGAGGAGACCGGGAGGCAACATGGAAGTCAAACTGGTTTTTACAGTTCCAGTGCTAAGTGGCCTACCTTATCACTTCTCTACCTAATCTGAAAGTGACCAACAGTAATGGGCAAAATAGCTTACACAGGAATTCCTATGTATTTGTGAAAGTTGTCAGAATCAAAACCAAGCCACTTGTGTTGAAAAAATAATAGCCTGACAAATTGAGCCAGGGAAGGCCATGAAGGAAAGGGTCTGATAACAAGGTAACTGTCACAAAAGACTGCAAAACCGCAAGCTAGTACAAAGGCTATTGGAATCTTACACATACATGCAAAAATACTTCTTCAAGGACTTCTGCCCAGCAACTGCCTGTCTAACCTCAGACTGGTGCTACTCTTGTTATTGATCCCTGTAGCCAAGGATAATTACCTCAAAAACAAGTGTGTAATCCTCCTCAATTTTCCTTTAAGAAACTTTGCCTTCCTTTACCTCCCTGAATGCACACATAGGTTACTATGACACGTGTCTTCCCATTGTAATGCCTATTCCTGCAGAAGCATCATTTTTTCTTAGAGAATCTCTCTTCGTTGTTATTTAGACATGTTGTATTAAGATTATAATTTGCATCAATGTTACATATTCTCAAGTAGAGTATTTTTATTTCTGAATTTTAGTTCAGAAATTTTGGAAAAATGGCTGTGAATTGTTAATGCAAAACTGTAATTCTTCCACAGATATTCAATACATATTTGGAGAATGATTTCATCAAGTGATTTTGATAAGTGAAGTTCCTAGAAAAAAATTCTGCAAATATGGAAACTTTTCTTAGGCACCATTAGGACAAAAGGTTAGATTACTGAATTATTATAGGAAAAACTTCATTCTATTAGCCTGTTAGAAAAAAAAATCTGTTAGAAAAGATATCTGAGGTGAATTTTTTAACGTGGAAATGTTCTTTCCTTAAGAACAATTGCATTTTGCATTTATGCAACTGCATAAAACAACTTTAAGGAAAGAAAATTTTACATGTATTCATTTATCATCCAGCTTCTTGGATGTGATGTGATACCTCATTTACCTTGAAGGATCATATGTGCTTTATAAATATAATCTTTATATATACTTACATTGCATTAGAATTTTCAGGTTTCCCTTATGATTTCTTTTAAACAAATCTGACTTTTACCAAATAGTTTCAGTAAAGGATAGTAAAAGTAGGAATGTATCTTCTGTCTCATTAAGTTATTTAAATACTTTGTTGAAGTTTCAGGCCTCCTTTATCAGTGCAGTGTTGGAATACATTCTTTCTGTATTTCAAAATTGCAATTTAAAATAAAAGGTTGATTAAATTATTTCAGTGAATCGGAATTGATGCTGTCATTAATTGAAATGACATTTATTAAAATTCAGGTAAAATGAGGAAAATATATTGAAGTAAGAATTTTCATAGGAAAGTCTGAAACATTTTAAGATAAATGCTCATTGTACCTGATCGAAAATAACACTATTCAGAACCAGCATTTGTTTCTACTGATGGTTTTAATTCTGTTCAAGGCAAAAACTATGAAATCCTATAATACAGAATTTGTAAGTCTAGACACTTTAGGAAAAATCATTATCCATTCAAAGGGCTGACTGAATGCTTGGGATATGCCAGCTTACATCTTCACTACAAGATAAATATGATTTGGTTTCTTCTACCAAGAAACTCATAATTTGGTGGAACAGATAAATGTAAAGCAGATAAATTCATTATTTCATAAATACTATAATGTTAGCAACTTCATTATTGCTACTTACTATGGAACTTAACATAAATAAGCACCAAACATTTTTGGTTATCCTTAGTTAAAATTATAGTTAACCCCATCGCCCCACGTTTTCATTTTAGTTAGTGACCAACTGTGAATGACAAAGCTGTTGACATGAGTTATTCTGAAACTTTAAGACACTGGGAACCTTTTTTTAAGGTAAATTTCACATAACAAAATATTATTTTTCAAATAAATTGTTCAGTAGCATTTTGTAGATTCACAATGTTGTACAACCACTGACGCTAATTCCAAAACATTTTCATCACTCTCCAAAAACCTTGTACCCAGGAAGCAGTTTCTCCTTATTCCCCCTCTCCCCAGCTCCTGGAAATCACCAATCATGTGTACTCTGTCTCTATGAATTTACCTATCATAGATATTTTGTATAAACAAAGTCATACAATGTGTGATCATTTTTGTACGGTTTCTTTCACTTAACATGTTTTTGAGATTCATCAGCACTGTAGCATGAAATATTCCATTGTGTGGATATGCTACAATGTATTTATCCATTCATGGGTTGACATCTCCATGTGCAGGAGTGAACCAGATGAATAGGGCCTGAAGTGAAACCCCCACAAACCGAAGCAGCCCTACAGAGGAGGGACTTGACCATTGAAAGAAAAGAAAAACAAACAAACAAACAAACAGAAAGCAACAACAACAGCATCAACAACAAAAAAGTTTCCACAAAAACCCCATTCAAGGGTCAGCAGCCTCAAGGATCGAAACTATACAGACTCATGAAGATGAGAAAAAATCAAAGAAGAAACACTGAAAACCCAAAAGGCCAGAGTGCCTCTTCTCCAAATGATTGCAATCCCTCTCCAGCAAGGGCTCAGAACTAGACAGGATGAGATGGATGAATTGACAGAAATATGCTTCAGAAGATGGGTAATAAAAAACTCTGCTGAGCTAAAGGAACATGTTCTAACCCAATGCAAAGAAGCTAAGAACCTTGATAAAAGGCTAGAGGAGCTACAAAGTGAATAACCAGTTTAGAGAAGAACATGAATGACCTGATGGAGCTGAAAAACACAGCACAAGAACTTTATGAAGCATACACAAATATCTATAGCCGAACTGACCAAGTGGAAGAAAGGATATCAGAGTTTGAAGACCACCTTGCTGAAATAAGGCATGCAGACAAGATTAGAGAAAAAAGAATGAAAGGAATGAACAAAGTCTCCAAGAAATATGGGAGTTTGTAAAAACACTGAACCTACGATTGATTGGCATACCTGAAGGAGACAGGGAGAATGGAACCAAGCTGGAAAACATACTTCAGGATATTGTCCAGGAGAACTCCCCCAATCTAGCAAGATAGGCCAATATGCAAATTCAAGAAATACAGAGAACACCACTAAGATACTCCATGACAAGATCAACTCCAAGACACATAATCATCAGATTCTGCAAGGTCAAGATGAAGGAAAAAATGTTAAGGGCAGCCAGAGAGAAAGGCCACGTCACCTCCAAAGGGAAGCCCATCAGACTAACAGTGGACCTCTCAGCAGAAACCCTACAAGCCAGAATAGATTGGAGGCCAATATTCAACATTCTTAAAGAAAGAATTTTCAATCCAGAATTTTACATTCAGCCAAACTGAGTTTCATAAGTGAAGGAGAAATAAAATTCTTTCAAGACAAGCAAATGCTGAGGGATTTCGTTAGCACCAGGCCTGCCTTGCAAGAGCTCCTGAAAGAAACACTAAATATGGAAAGGAAAAACTGGTACCAGCCACTGCAAAAACACACCAAAATATAAAGACCAATGACACTATGAAGAAACTGCATCAACTAGTGTGCAAAATAACCAGCTAGCATCACGATGACAGGATCAAATTTACACATAACAATGCCAATGTTAAATGTAAATGGGCTAAAAGGCAGACTGGAAAATTGGATAAAGAGTCAAGACTCATTGGTGTGCTGTATTCAGAAGACCCATCTGAAGTGCAAAGACACACATAGGCTCAAAATACAGGATGGAGGAAAATTTACCAAGCAAATAGAAAGTTAAAAAAAAAAAAAAAAAGCAGGGATTGCAATCCCAGTCTTTGACATAACAGTCTTTAAACTAACAAATATTAAAAAGTGACAAAGAAGGGCATTACAAAATGGTAAAGGGAACAATTCAATGAGAAGAGTTAACTATTCTAAATATACATGCACCCAATACAGGAGCACCCAGATTCATAAAACACATTCTTAGAGACCTACAAGTCAATATTAGGTAGATTAACAAGACATAAAATTAACAAGGATATTCAAACTTGAACTCAACTCTGGATCAAGTGGACCTAGTAGACATTTACAGAACTCTCCACCCCAAATCAACAGGATATACATTCTTCTCAGTGCCACATGGAACTTATCCTAAAATTGACCACATAATTGGAAGTAAAACACTTGTCAGCAAATGCAAAAGAACTGAAATCACAACAAACAGTCTCTCAGACCATAGCTCAATCAAATTAGAACTCAGGATTAAGAAACTCACTCAGAACCACACAATTACATGGAAATTGAACAGCCTGCTTCTGAATGACTCCTGGGTAAACAATGAAATTAAGGCAAAAATCACAAATTTCTTTGAAACCAATGAGTGCAAAGAGACAACGAGAATCTCTGGGACACAGCTAAAGCAGTGTTAAGATGGAAATTTATAGCACTAAATGCTCACATCAGAAAGCTAGAAAGATCTGAAATTGACACCCTAATATCACAAATAAAAGAGCTAGAGAGTCAAGAACAAACGAATCCGAAAGCTAGCAGAAGACAAGAAACAACTAAGATCAGAGCAGAATTGAAGGAGATAGAGACACAAAACCGCTCCCCCTGCAAAAAACAAATCAGTAAATCCAGGAGCTGGTTTATTGAAAAGATTAACAAAATAGATAGACCACTAGCTAGACTAATAAAGAAGAAAAGAGAGAAGAATCAAATAGAAACAATAAAAAATGATAAAGGGGATACCACCACTGACCCCACAGAAACACAAACTACCATCAGAGAATACTATATAAACACCTCTATGCAAATAAACTAGAAAATCTAGAAGAAATTGATAAATTCCTGGACACATACACCCTCCCAAGACTAAACCAGGAAGAAGTCGAATCCCTGAATAGACCAATAACAAGTTCTGAAATTGAAGCAGTAATTAATAGCCTACCAACAAAACAAAAATGCACAAGGGCTCCCTTATATCCACTAAGTCCCACTTGTAACCTCAGTCCCTTAACTCTACTTTTCTCAGTTGGCAAATGCTGGACTGGAACACAGCATAAACTACTTAAAATTTGTAGTGGTTGTTAGTGGTGAAGCGAATACTAAAGTGAAAATTAGGAGGTCAGTTTTGAGTCTGAACTCTGCCACTGACGAGCTGTGTGTCCCAGGGCAAGTTGTTTCCACCCTCTGTGTCAGCATCAATATGAGAAAGGGGTGTGATCGCCCCCATGAACTCCTCCCTCCTCAGAGATTGGAGCTTCAGTTATTATGCATCTGGTTGTATAGACTGTCTTGGAAATTACTTTCTGTTTTGTTTATTTGTTTGTTTTTTGAGTGTCTAGATTTTGGCAGTGTTTTGTAGTAGATTGAAATATTCTAAGGGTGAGGGCATAGACCCTGTCTCTTTCTTATATCTTTCAATAAAGTCCAATACAGTTGTGTGCCTGGTGCAAAATCTTTGTTGAATAAATGGGCTTGAAGAATTAAAAATGTCAGAAAGCTAAATATCATTCGTACCAGAGACCTACATGGTTATAGATATCACTTCATTTGAGAAATGTACATAGGGGCCATCTAATTTCCATGAGGTAAGTTACTGCCACCAGGAAACTGGATCATAGGTAACTGGATTACAGAGAGTGCAATGACATCTCTTAAGCCTCTAATTCCCTCTGTCTCTTTTCTTAAGTATAAGGATATGTTCTCTTTCTTATAGTCATGAGGATCTCAATTCAGATATGTGTCCTCTTAGTACATTAATCCTGGGCAAATTAGAATTAGAGGAAACCTAAACTGGAAAGAGAAATGAAGTCTGGTGAATGGCAGAGAAGAAATTGAAGGCTTTTCAAATTTGGCTTTGGGAGAGATAACAAGGGGTTAGAGAAGATGAAACTTGAATTATATTACACATGCATTAATGAGGAGGAAGGGGGCTGACGTGCTAGAGGATTTGTCCACAACTTCTCTAGCATCACTGATGCAAAGGTGGCATGAGAAAGAGGTAAGTAGAGACAGAGTCCCTGAGTCTTAATGGCATTTCTTAAGTCAAAATCACCCAATGCGCCATCCTTCTCAAACATTGAAGTATTTGCACATCTTTGGAATAATGATGAGATTTGGAAAGAGGAAGTCAACAATGGAGTCTTTTTTTTTTTTTTTTTATACTTTAAGTTCTAGGGTACATGTGCATAACGTGCAGGTTTGTTACATATGTATACTTGTGCCATGTTGGTGTGCTGCACCCATCAACTCGTCAGCACACATCAACTCGTCATTCACATCAGGTATAACTCCCAATGCAATCCCTCCTCCCTCATCCTCCCCCTTCCCCATGATAGGCCCCGATGTGTGATGTTCCCCTTCCCGAGTCCAAGTGATCTCATTGTTCAGTTCCCACCTATGAGTGAGAACATGTGGTGTTTGGTTTTTTGTTCTTGCGATAGTTTGCTAAGAATGATGGTTTCCAGCTGCATCCATGTCCCTACTTTTATGGCTGCATAGTATTCCATGGTGTATATGTGCCACATTTTCTTAATCTAGTCTGTCACTGATGGACATTTGGGTTGATTCCAAGTCTTTGCTATTGTGAATAGTGCCGCAATAAACATGCGTGTGCATGTGTCTTTGTAGCAGCATGATTTATAATCCTTTGGGTATATACCCAGTAATGGGATGGCTGGGTCATATGGTACTTCTAGTTCTAGATCCTTGAGGAATCACCATACTGTTTTCCATAATGGTTGAACTAGTTTACAATCCCACCAACAGTGTAAAAGTGTTCCTATTTCTCCACATCCTCTCCAGCACCTGTTGTTTCCTGACTTTTTAATGATTGCCATTCTAACTGGTGTGAGATAGTATCTCATTGTGGTTTTGATTTGCATTTCTCTGATGGCCAGTGATGATGAGCATTTTTTCATGTGTCTGTTGGCTGTATGAATGTCTTCTTTTGAGAAAATGTCTGTACATATTCTTTGCCCACTTTTTGATGGGGTTGTTTGTTTTTTTCTTGTAAATTTGTTTGAGTTCTTTGTAAGTTCTGGATATTAGCCCTTGGTCTGATGAGTAGATTGCAAAAATTTTCTCCCATTCTGTAGGTTGCCTGTTCACTCTGATGGTAGTTTCTTTTGCTGTGCAGAAGCTCTTTAGTTTAATGAGATCCCATTTGTCAATTTTGGCTTTTGTTGCCGTTGCTTTTGGTGTTTTAGACATGAAGTCCTTGCCCATGCCTATGTCCTGAATGGTATTACCTAGGTTTTCTTCTAGGGTTTTTATGGTATTAGGTCTAACATTTAAGTCTTTAATCCATCTTGAATTAATTTTCGTATAAGGAGTAAGGAAAGGATCCAGTTTCAGCTTTCTACGTATGGCTAGCCAATTTTCCCAGCACCATTTATTAAATAGGGAATCCTTTCCCCATTTCTTGCTTTTGTCAGGTTTGTCAAAGATCAGATGGCTGTAGATGTGTGGTATTATTTCTGAGGGCTCTGTTCTATTCCATTGGTCTATATGTCTGTTTTGGTACCAGTATCATGCTGTTTTGGTTACTGTAGCCTTGTAGTAGAGTTTGAAGTCAGGTAGTGTGATGCCTCCAGCTTTGTTCTTTTGACTTAGGATTGTCTTGGCAATGTGGGCTCTTTTTTGGTTGCATATGAACTTTAAAGCAGTTTTTTCCAATTCTGTGAAGAAACTCATTGGTAGTTTGATGGGGATGGCATTGAATCTATAAATTACCTTGGGCAATATGGCAATTTTCATGATATTGATTCTTCCTATCCATGAGCATGGAATGTTCTTCCATTTGTTTGTGTCCTCTTTTATTTCACTGAGCAGTGGTTTGTAGTTCTCCTTGAAGAGGTCCTTTACATCCCTTGTAAGTTGGATTCCTAGGTATTTTATTCTCTTTGAAGCAATTGTGAATGGAAGTTCATTCATGATTTGGCTCTCTGTTTGTCTGTTACTGGTGTACAAGAATGCTTGTGATTTTTGCACATTAATTTTGTATCCTGAGACTTTGCTGAAGTTTCTCATCAGCTTAAGGAGATTTTGGGCTGAGATGATGAGGTTTTCTAAATACACAATCCTGTCATCTGCAAAGAGGGACAATTTGACTTCTTCTTTTCCTAACGGAATACCCTTGATTTCTTTCTCTTGCCTGATTGCCGTAGCCAGAACTTCCAACACTATGTTGAATAAGAGTGGTGAGAGAGGGCATCCCTGTCTTGTGCCAGTTTTCAAAGGGAATTTTTCCAGTTTTTGCCCATTCAGTATGATAGTGTTTGTGGGTTTGTCATAAATAGCTCTTATTATTTTGAGATACATTCCATCAATACCGAATTTATTGAGCATTTTTAGCATGAAGGGCTGTTGAATTTTGTCAAAGGCCTTTTCTGCATCTATTGAGATAATCATGTGGTTTTTGTCTTTGGTTCTGTTTATATGCTGGATTACATTTATTGATTTGCGTATGTTGAAACAGCCTTGCATCCCAGGGATGAAGCCCACTTGATCATGGTGGATAAGCTTTTTGATGTGCTGCTGGATCTGGTTTGCCAGTATTTTATTGAGGATTTTTGCATCAATGTTCATCAGGGATATTGGTCTAAAATTCTCTTTTTTTGTTGTGTCTCTACCAGGCTTTGGTATCAGGATGATGTTGGCCTCATAAAATGAGTTAGGGAGGATTCCCTCTTTTTCTATTGATTGGAATAGTTTCAGAAGGAATGGTACCCGCTCCTCCTTGTACCTCTGGTAGAATTCAGCTGTGAATCCATCTGGTCTTGGACTTTCTTTGGTTGGTAGGCTATTAATTATTGCCTCAATTTCAGAGCCTGCTATTGGTCTATTCAGGAATTCAACTTCTTCCTGGTTTAGTCTTGGGAGAGTGTAAGTGTCCAGGAAATTATCCATTTCTTCTAGATTTTCTAGTTTATTTGCGTAGAAGTGTTTATAGAATTCTCTGATGGTAGTCTGTATTTCTGTGGGGTCAGTGGTGATATCCCCTTTATCATTTTTTATTGTGTCTATTTGATTCTTCTCTCTTTTCTTCTTTATTAGTCTTGCTAGTGATCTGTCAATTTTTTTGATCTTTTCAAAAAACCAACTCCTGGATTCATTGATTTTTTAGAGGGTTTTTTGTGTCTCTATCTCCTTCAGTTCTGCTCTGATCTTAGGTATTTCTTGCCTTCTGCTAGCTTTTGAATGTGTTTGCTCTTGCTTCTCTAGTTCTTTTAATTGTGATGTTAGAGTGTCAATTTTAGATCTTTCCTGCTTTCTCTTGTGGGCATTTAGTGCTATAAATTTCCCTCCACACTGCTTTAAATGTGTCCCAGAGATCCTGGTATGTTGTATCTTTGTTCTCATTGGTTTCAAAGAACATCTTTATTTCTGCCTTCATTTCGTTACATACCCAGTAGTCATTCAGGAGCAGGTTATTCAGTTTCCATGTAGTTGAGCAGTTTTGATTGAGTTTCTTAGTCCTGAGTTCTAGTTTGATAGCACTGTAGTCTGAGAGCAGTTTGTTATACTTTCTGTTCTTATACATTTGCTGAGGAGTACTTTACTTCCAACTATGTGGTCAATTTTGGAATAAGTGTGATGTGATGCTGAGAAGAATGTATATTCTGTTGATTTGGGGTGGAGAGTTCTGTAGATGTCTATTAGGTCTGCTTGCTGCAGAGATGAGTTCAATTCCTGGATATCCTTGTTAACTTTCTGTCTCGTTGATCTGTCTAATGTTAACAGTGGGGTGTTGAAGTCTCCCATTATTATTGTATGAGAGTCTAAGTCTCTTTGGAAGTCTCTAAGGACTTGCTTTATGAATCTGGGTGCTCCTGTATTGGGTGCATATATATTTAGGATAGTTAGCTCTTCCTGTTGAATTGATCCCTTTCCCATTATGTAATGGCCTTCTTTGTCTCTTTTGATCTTTGATGGTTTAAAGTCTGTTTTATCAGAGACTAGGATTGCAGCCCCTGCTTTTTTTTTGTTCTCCATTTGCTTGGTAGATCTTCCTCCATCCCTTTATTTTGAGTCTATGTATGTCTCTGCGTGTGAGATGGGTCTCCTGAATACAGCAGACTGATGGGTCTTGACTCTTTATCCAATTTGCCAGTCTGTGTCTTTTAATTGGAGCATTTAGTCCATTTACATTTAAGGTTAATATTGTTATGTGTGAACTTGATCCTGCTATTATGATATTAACTGGTTATTTTGCTCGTTAGTTGATGCAGTTTCTTCCCAGCTTCGATGGGCTTTACATTTTGGCATGGTTTTGTAATGGCTGGTACCGGTTGTTCCTTTCCATGTTTAGTGCTTCCTTCAGGGTCTCTTGTAAGGCAGGCCTGGTGGTGACAAAATCTCTCAGCATTTGCTTGTCTGTAAAGGATTTTATTTCTCCTTCACTTATGAAACTTAGTTTGGCTGGATATGAAATTCTGGGTTGAAAATTCTTTTCTTTAAGAATGTTGAATATTGGCCCCCACTCTCTTCTGGCTTGTAGAGTTTCTGCTGAGAGATCTGCTGTTAGTCTGATGGGCTTCCCTTTGTGGGTAACCTGACCTTTCTCTCTGGCTGCCCTTAACATTTTTTCCCTCATTTCAACTTTGGTGAATCTGGCAGTTATGTATCTTGGAGTTGCTCTTCTCAAGGAGTATCTTTGTGGTGTTCTCTGTATTTTCGGAATTTGAATGTTGGCCTGCCCTACTAGGTTGGGGAAGTTCTCCTGGATGATATCCTGAAGAGTGTTTTCCAACTTGGTTCCATTTTCCTCCTCACTTTCAGGCACCCCAATCAGACGTAGATTTGGTCTTTTTACATAATCCCATACTTCTTGCAGGCTTTGTTCATTTCTTTTTCTTCTTTTTTCTTTAGATTTCTCTTCTTGCTTCATTTCATTCATTTGATCCTCAATCGCTGATACTCTTTCTTCCAGTTGATCGAGTCGGTTACTGAAGCTTGTGCATTTGTCACGTATTTCTCGTGTCATGGTTTTCATCTCTGTCAGTTCGTTTATGGCCTTCTCTGCATTAATTATTCTAGTTATCAATTCTTCCACTCTTTTTTCAAGATTTTTAGTTTCTTTGCGCTGGGTATACAATTCCTCTTTTAGCTCTGAGAAGTTTGATGGACTGTAGCCTTCTTCTCTCATCTCATCAAAGTCATTCTCCATTCAGCTTTGATCTGTTGCTGGTCATGAGCTGTGTTCCTTTGCAGGGGGAGATGCGCTCATATTTTTTGAATTTCCAGCTTTTCTGCCCTGCTTTTTCCCCATCTTTGTGGTTTTATCTGCCTCTGGTCTTTGATGATGGTGATGTACTGATGGGGTTTTGGTGTGGGTGTCCTTCCTGTTTGTTAGTTTTCCTTCTAACAGTCAGGACCCTCAGCTGTAGGTCTGTTGGAGATTGCTTGAGGTCCACTCCAGACCCTGTTTGCCTGGGTATCAGCAGCAGAGGCTGCAGAAGATAGAATATTGCTGAACAGTAAGTGTACCTGTCTGATTCTTGCTTTGGAAGCTTCCTCTCAGGGGTGTACTCCACCGTGTAAGGTGTTGGGTGTCAGTCTGCCCCTAGTGGGGGATGTCTCTCAGTTAGGCTACTCAGGGGTTAGGGACCCACTTGAGCAGGCAGTCTGTCCCTTCTCAGATCTCAACCTCCATATTGGGAGATCCACTGCTCTCTTCAAAGCTGTCAGACAGAGTCATTTGCATCTGCAGAGGTTTCTGCTGCTTTTGTTGTTGTTGTTGTTGTTGTTTAGCTGTGCCCTGTCCCCAGAGGTGGAGCCTATAAAGACAGGCAGGCCTCCTTGAGCTGCTGTGAGCTCCACCCAGTTCGAGCTTCCCAGCAGCTTTGTTTACCTACTTAAGCCTCAGCAATGGCGGGCACCCCTCCCCCAGCCTGGCTGCTGCCTTGCAGCCTGTGTTAGATCGCAGACTGCTGTGCTAGCAATGAGGGAGGCTCCGTGGGCGTGGGACCCTCCCAACCAGGTGTGGGATATAATCTCCTGGTGTACCTGTTTGCTAAGACCCTTGGTAAAGCGTAGTATTGGCGTGGGAGTTACCCAATTTTCCAGGTGTTTTGTGTCTCAGTTCCCCTGGCTAGGAAAAGGGATTCCCTTCCCCCTTGCACTTCCCAGGTGAGGTGATGCCTTGCCCTGCTTCAGTTCTCACTGGTCGGGCTGCAGCAGCTGACCAGCACCGATTGTCCAGCACTCCCTAGTGAGATGAACCCAGTACCTCAGTTGAAAATGCAGAAATCACCTGTCTTCTGTGTCACTCGCGCTGGGAGCTGGAGACTGGAGCTGTTCCTATTCGGCCATCTAACAACAATGGAGTCTTAATACTCTAATGCACTTGAAGGAAAGTCAAAAAATATTCTTAAATTCATATTGTCTGCTATAGTGACACTCTGAGGACTAGTGATCCTTCAAAATCTCTAATTAACAGGAGATGGAAAATGGAAATTAATTATGCAGTACCCTCATTATTGTTTTCAAATGTGCAAAATGTTGTTGATTGTTTTGTTGTTGTTCTATGTGTTGCATTTAATTGCTTTGTTTCATTAATGTTTGGGGGGTTTCTTCTATCCACTTGAGACTTATATTTCTTAGCCTATTTTTCTCCAAACAACTAGTTCTCCTTCCATAGGGGTGATTTTTAGGTTCAGGTTTTATAAGCACACATTTTAAGGTTGCCGAAGGAGTATAGTGTACTTGTTGTTTATAAATGTCTATTATTCTAAAATAAGTAGCCTGGTGTCTGAGTGTAGGTCACTTTGCTCATGATGGCTGAAGGGTGCAGAGTGTTCCCAGCAGGCTCCATTATCTTCGCTTCACCTCCTCCCTGCAAGCTCTGATCCACAAGGGGGTCCAGAGGTGGCTCCTGTGGGGGCCTTAACTCGCTATTATTCTGAGACCAGAAAGCAGCTCAGTGGTTTGTGGAAATCCTCAGCTGAACCTGGCCTTCCCTGTTTATTCTAAAACTGAAATGTCAGAGACAAAACACTGATAGATTCCACTGAAGGTGAGAAACTAAGAAACTCACATTTATGGTGTACACACACAATCTGAGCACTGTAAGTGATTACACAAATATAATCTCCCTTCTTTACAACCATGCAATGAGATTCCATTGTCACCATTTAGAACTGAGGGTGCAGAGGCCGAGTACACATGAGGGGCTGGCTGAAGACTCTCATCCTGCACCCCCGCACCCTTGTGTTATTGTTTCCTTTCTTGCATATGCTCTCTCCTCTGCTCTCCAAACTGTCAAGTCTTGAGGTATAAGACCTCGGGTGCTAAGTCCTCCTTCCCTCTCTCCCCAGTCCTTAGGACCCTAGTTAGCTGTGGCTCTTCCATGCCACACACACCCCACGTGCCCTGTGAGCTGCATCTCATTCGATCATGCATCCTCCCTGAGCTTACCCACTCAGGTTAATTTGTATTTATATTATTCTTTGCAGAAGATTTTTTTTTTCAAACAGGTAAAATTAAAGAGAGTCCTTAAAATGTTCCCATAAGTTAATGTTTAACAATATAGACGATTTAATTCCCTATTTTCTTCTACTAAGTGTGTGAAAATACTGAGTGCATCACAACTACTTATACATTTAACCCCCACAGTATTTAACTGTTAATTGACTCTACAAACCATTATATTGGAGAGAAAATGCATTTTCAAAGATGGAAACATTAATATAATGGGTAGATAGCTGACTCTCAGATGCAAGTATATCATCTCATGTAATATAGAAAATCATTTTACTAATTCATCATTGCCTATCTCTGTGTGCCAACGTTAGGGTTCTTAAAATGTCTTTGTAGGTCTAAGGAAGTCCTTATACCTTAATCAAGGAAGACTGGAGTAGTGATGTGTTTGCAAAGCAGAGCAGGACATTTATAGAATCTGCTTATATAATGCGAACTGTTTTTCTGTTTGTTTGTTTGTTTGTTTTTAGAGACAGGGTCTTGCTCTGTCACCCAGACTGGAGCACAGTGGCATGATCATAGTTCCTTGCAGCCTCGGTCTCCTGGGCTCAAGGGACCCTCCCCCGTCATCTTCTTAGAGGATCTGACTTGGTCCAAATTGGCTGATAAGAGCATTTCCAGGAAGGCTGGGTTAACAATGATGCCCATTCCCTTGAGGTTACCTCTGCCCACCACACATTACACCTGGATATCAGATCCAGGATTTTGCGTATTGTCCTTTCTCAAGGAAAACAAATGTAGCAACATTTCCTCCCCTGATTCACTCACAAGTATCATCATCTTCCCACTCTGACCATGTTTTGAGTATGTCCTAATACGATGTTTCTCAACCTTGAGAATTGCCTGCCAAAGATACCTTAAAAGTGCTAAGGCTCTTGAGTTGTGCAATGTATCATTATATAAATGCTATGACTATGAGTCATAGATAATTCATAGATTTATTAGCCTTGAGTTGTGGGCTGGGAGAAGGCTTGAAATGGAAAACTTAGCTCCCTTTGCATTTGCCACTGATTATCAGGAAAATTCATTGGAATTTCAAGATCAGATACACCTGATGCATCTAGAATCTCTTAGTTGTCCACTAAATATCTGAGTGAAAATGCAGAACTGTGGTAGTCATGACATCAAAAACCTTAATATAGGAAGGGCCCTAGAAATATTCTGGCTCAATCTCCTTGTTGCTAAGAGTGTGACTTGCCTAAAGTCACCTCCTAGGTGATGGAGAAGGGTTCAAGCCTTCATTTTATTACTCACTTCATTGCCTTTCAGATGATCCGGACAATTTAATGGCAGAAGCATGATACTCAATAAAAAAGGGAGCGTTTGTTTAATCTTTTTGGTTTTTTATACATACAATGCAAATAATGGATATTTCTATTTGGTAATGAATTTTTGTTTTTAATTGGTATTTCCATTTTGTACTTTTAAATACCATATAATTATGACCACATGCCAACAATAGATAGGTTTTGTTCATACTATAAAATAGCAGACAATATACAAAAGTAGATCACTGATAGAAACAAAGAGTAACTTGCAGCAGCAATTTATTATGAGACTGGTTTCTAGTTTTTTACAACTCCTGAGTTGGGAGAGAAATGTGATAATAGAGTTAGACTTGGGAACAGTCTAACACACTTTTCTGAGCACATTCACACTTGCTGGAAAGACTGATTTATATGCACTTAAGGTAATAGAGGAAATAGCAAAGTCAAAATTTTAAAATGAGCCATGACTTTTCATAATTGTACAAGTTTATTTCTTAGTTATTTTTAATGCCTTTGGTTTGTCTCAGGGGAAAATAATAACATTTGTTTCTGGAGTTATTTTTGTTCAGCTGCACATTCCCTAGGGTTAGATTTTAGAGAGTATTCTAAGGATATTTTCTGGTGCCTGGGGTTTGCTGCATTTGAAAACCTAGTGTTTGAAACAAATTGTTTTTTCAATTAATATGGGACAGAAAATATTGAACAAATTAGCATAGAAGAACGTAGCTTGTTCCATTTAAGGACCAAATCTATCGTTTATTAATTCTGTGACCTTTGGTTTCATTTTACTCATCGGCAAAATTGAGAAGTTTATAATTAATATTATTGGACTGTCAGGATGATTAGTACTTTTAATGTAAAAAGTGCACCACATAACAGGTATTTAGTTCATTTTACATTGGAGCGCTTAGTCTGTACAACCGGGAGGGCTTCCCAGGGATCTGGAAGGGCAGGGAATGATGGAGGTACAGTTCTGTGCCTACCAGACTTCTTGGTCCAGCCTCTGCAGGCAGAAAGGCAGGGCGGCAGGAGGGAAGGCTGAGTCTTCCCTCACACACATGTTCTCTGAACTTCCCTACCACCCTGTATCCTAGAGTCCCAGGCAGCGTGAAGTGTATTTCACACCATACCATGCAGTTTTACTTTCCCAACATACAGCTGGGGCAAAGAATCCTGGCAGGATTGGGTCTCCAAGACAAAGGGAGCCTCCGCTTCAATGACCCCACCAGCTGGAGTTCTTCACAGACAAACCTTGAGGCCCAAGGCAAGGTTCTGTCCTGGGCACCTGCTCCCCTGTGTTGACTGGAGTGATATGGAGGTGTTTCATCATGGTATTAGGATGTTTCCTGATGACTTGATCTTTAAGGACAGATGTTGCATTGGGAAGCGTAGATGCATCTAGTCACTGTGTTTTTCTCATGCACTTGCAATCCATGTAATTACACAACTTAAAGTATTTAAATTTTTTCCATTGGTGGGAAGTTTCAGCAGCAAACTTAACATTCACAGCTTTTAATCATTTCATGTAGACTCGTTATTGTTTCATGTTTAATTCTTGCCAGTACACAATTTATCATGACTTCAAAATATATCAGCTGATGATTTATAAGCTTATTTAGTGCCTGTACCCCCGTGTTGATGTCTGGGAAAACCCCACAAAGTCTCTTGCCAAAGGCAAACTGCTCTTCCTAAGGGTCACCCGGAGAGGGTACTCATAGCACCATCTATAGTTTTTGTTGCATAAAATATATTTTCTAAAATTATTATTGAACAGCTTGAATGGCTTTGCACCACACAAAACACCTCTCTCGATCCCCCCCTCCCTTTCTCTCCTTTTTATTTAACATTTATGAAGCATCTACTTTGCCTCAAAGTAATAGGCAATACTAAGATGAATAATACAGTTTCAGGAGCTCCACTGTGAGGTCACAATGGTATTATTAGCGCTTCTTAGGGCTGCACCATTATAGATAAACTGAAATACAGACAAACTTGGGTCTCTCTTAGAGGCTGACAGCTGCCTAGGTCCTCCGGCCACACGTTCAAAGGCAAATGGATGGGAATGCTGAGAGATGAGATGGAGGCAGCTTTCTTCCATTGCTGGCTATAAATGACAACCATGGGAGATTCTTTTGCAATATTAGCTTTAATGAAAACCAAAATTAAATAAAGAGGAGGCTGACGAATGAGCTGAAGAAGCATCTCAGTGTAGAATACAATTCATCAGAGCCAATCAGGACCTAAACTACAACAAAATACCGCTTTTGCCAACAGAAAGGCTGTTGAATGATTCAGACCATCTGTGTGATGCCTTCAGCTGCCCATTTTACTTTTTCTATATAGATACATTCAGAAGTTATCCAATAACTTAAAAACTTTTTTATGAGACTAGACTTCAAAGTTACTATCTTCAAGATCGTTAAACCCATAGAGCACAGCAATAATCAAAGGTAAAGAAAGACTTTAAGATTCAAATTCAAATCCATTTGACTAGCTAAAGTTTCAACACAGAGCAAAAGCCAAAGCAAGGAGTGAATTCAATGATGAATTTACTGGAAACTAGAGAATTTTCCCCTGGACTTTTGTTACAGACCGAGAGAACACTGATGAAGTCATTCAAATCTCAGTTTCGGTTTTTAATCCTACCATGAGCCATGTGATTCTTAGGGAGATTAGATGTGCAGAGAGCTACAGGCAATGAAAGGGAATTGGAAACACACTGGATAATATTAATACAATCTATCACTTCTTGAGTTTTTCATAGATATGTTGCAGATTCTCCAGAATCTTCTTTAATTTTTACTCAATCATTCCACAAATATTTAATGGACCCAGCCATGTTCCAGGCACATTGGGACCAATAAAGAAATAGAAACCACGTTCTCTGGTTTAGGGTAATTAAAATATGAGTTTGGATGGAATCTCGGTGCATAAATTTGCCGAGACAACTAGCCAAGGAATGTCTACACCTGCTGAAAAAGTAATAACATAGTTAAAGGAGAGAGGGATTGCCGACTCCACTGAGTTTGCTCATACATGGGGCAGAAATTGTGTACAAGGAAAGGTGTGGAGATACATGATTGTAGAATACTTTCTAGTGAGAAAAAAATTTTTAATAAACTTTTGAGGATAAATTAAGTATAACAATAATTATGACGTCTCCATCTTTGAAAACCTTATTTGAAGTCATTTTGCCCCAAAGTATAAGTCATCAATTACAGTCTTTTTCATGTTTTATTGAGTTGGTACAAAAGTAGTTGCACCAACCTAAAAGTAATGGCAAAAACCACAATTACTTTTGCACCAAAAGTGAAACTACATTTCACTTTGATTTTATTTCAATAGCTTTTGGAGAACAGGTGGATTTTGGTTATATGGATAAGCTCTTAAGTGGCAATTACTGAGATTTTGGTGCACCTGTCACCTGAACAGTATACACTGCACCCAATATGTAATCTTTTATTTCTCACTCACTTCCCACCTTTTCTCCCGAGTCCCCAAATTCCATTATATCATTCTGCCTTTACGTCCTCATAGCTTACCTCCAAATCCTCATACCATCTCACTTATAAGTGGGAAGACATGATATTTGGTTTTCCTTTTCTAAGCTACTTCATTTAGAATAATGGTCTTCAACCCCATCCAGGTTGTTGTGAATGCCATTATTTGTTGGGTTTTATGCTGAGTAGTATTCCACTGTGTGTGTATATATATATTTTTTTCTTTTTTTTTTTTTTTCCTTATCCACTCATTGGTTGATGGGCATTTAGGCTGGTTCCATATTTTTGCAATTGCAAATTGGGCTGCTAGAAATTACATTATATTTTGAACGAAAAGTGTTTGTCATCCTCTCTGTGAGCCAACAATCTTCTTGATGACAAAGACCAAGAGGATCTTGGCCTGCAGCCTCAGAGGCAGACACATTAAAGTACTTACTCCATGAATAGTTTTTAATTACTTTTTCTTCATACTCAAGGGAAAGATTTGGGACCAAAGCAAACTAAAACAAAACAAAGACATTTATTTTCAGCTTAAATTATTTAGATCATTGCTCAAACTGTCCATTGGGTACCAGGTGTTATTCATGCTCTTTTTTAGTAGGAGTTCAGAGACTTACTTGACAACGTGAATATCAGACATTACCAGTTTGTAAATGTTTATTCAACTTTGGGTAATGATTTTAATTTTGAATAATAAAAAGTTATTTGAATTCTGTATCAAACTAAGGGTTTTTTTTCTAATTGGTAAAGTACAATCTATACTACATAATAAATCTCATGAATACCTACTATAAGTGCTAGGCTTCTATGAATAACCCAGCAATAAACTGTACCATATTTAAATATAAAATTTAAATTCTTTATTATTTAAATAAATAGTATGTGATAATTATTAAATTATCCTTTTTATTAATAAGTTATTGATTTTATTAATAATTTATTAATTATTAAATAACATATTAAATAAATAATAAGTAGGTGATAAATTAGCACTATTTAAATTGACTTGGCAGCAAAAAAGCAATCCTGATTTTCATTAGCTGAGAATAAGAACATGATATTTGTACTATAATTACAGGCAACTAAGCTATTCCTTGGAAGAGCAATGTAATTTATATTGATTGGTGACTGGGGGTGTGAGGAGGTAGGCACAGGCAAAGGAATATGTGAACCCAAATTCCTGTTATTATTGTTTATCCTCTTTTAGAGCAATTCTCAAGTATTTTTGGATTATTAACTTGCTAAATGTCATAATATTTATGTGGAGTAGAAAGTGGAGCACTTTTTTTTATTATTATACTTTAAGTTCTAGGGTGCATGTGCACAACATGCAGGTTTGTTACATATGTATACATGTACCATGTTGGTGTGCTGCCCCCATTAACTTGTCATTTACATTAGGTATGTCTCATAATGCTATCTCTGCCCACTTCCCTGACCCCATGACAGGCCCTGGTGTATGATGTTCCCCACCCTGTGTCCAAGTGTTATCTTTGTTCGGTTCCCACCTATGAGTGAGAATATGCGATGTTTGGTTTTCTGTCCTTGCAATAGTTTGCTCAGAATGATGGTTTCTAGCCTCATCCATGTCCCTACAAAGCACATGAACTCATCCTTTTCTATGGCTGCATAGTATTCCATGGTGTATATGTGCCACATTTTCTTAATTCAGTCTATCATTGATAGACATTTGGGTTGATTCCAAGTCTTTGGTATTGTGAATAGTGCCACAATAAGCATATGTGTGCATATGTCCTTATAGTAGCATGATTTATAATCCTTTGGGTATGTGCCCAGTAATGGGATTGCTGGGTCAAATGGTATTTCTAGTTCTAGATCCTTGAGGAATAGCCACACTGTCTTCCATAATGGTTGAACTAGTTTACAATCCCACCAACAGTGTAAAAGTGTTCCTATTTCTCCACGTCCTCTCCAGCACCTGTTGTTTCCTGACTTTTTAATGATTGCCATTCTGACTGGTGTGAGATGGTATGTCATTGTGGTTTTGATTCGCATTTCTCTGATGGTCAGTGATGATGAGCATTTTTTCATGTGTCTGTTGGCTGCATAAATGTCTTGTTTTGAGAAAATGTCTGTTCATAACCTTTGCCCACTTTTTGATGAGGTTGTTTGATTTTTTATTGTAAATTTGTTTAAGTTCTTTGTAGATTTTGGATATTAGCCGTTTGTCAGATGGGTAGATTGTAAAAATTTTCTCCCATTCTGTAGGTTGCCTGTCCACTCTAATGGTAGTTTCTTTTGCTGTGCAGAAGCTCTTTAGTTTAATGAGATCCCATTTGTCAATTTTGGCTTTTGCTACCATTGCTTTTGGTGTTTTAGTCACGAAGTCCTTGCCCATGCCTATGGCCTGAATGGTATCACCTAGGCTTTCTTCTAGAGTTTTTACGGTTTTTGGTCTAACGTTTAAGTCTTTGATCCATCTTGAATTAATTTTTGTATAAGGTGTAAGGAAGGGATCCAGTTTCAGCTTTCTACATATTGTCAACCAGTTTTCCCAGCACCATTTATTAAATAGGGAATCCTTTTTCCATGTCTTGTTTTTGTCAGGTTGTCAAAGATCAGATGGTTGTAGATGTGTGGTATTATTTCTGAGGACTCTATCCTGTTCCATTCTGTTCCATGATCTATATGTCTGTTTTGGTACCAGTACCATGCTGTTTTGGTTACTGTAACCTTGTAGTATAGTTTGAAGTCAGGTAGCATGATGCCTGCAGCTTCATTCTTTGTGCTTAGAATTGTCTTGGCAACACTGGCTCTTTTTTGGTTCCATATGAACTTTAAAGTAGTTTTTTCCAATTCTGTGAAGAAAGTCATTGGTAGCTTGATGGGGATGGCATTGAATCTATAAATTACCTTGGGCAGTATGGCCATTTTCACAATATTGATTCTTCCTATCCATGAGCACGGAATGTTCTTTCATTTGTTTGTGTCCTCTTGTATTTCATTGAGCAGTGGTTTGTAGTTCTCCTTGAAGAGGTCCTTCACATCCCTTGTGAGTTGGATTTCTAGGTATTTTATTCTCTTTGAAGCAATAGTGAATGGTAGTTCACTCATGATTTGGCTCTCTGTTTGTCTGTTATTGGTGTATAGGAATGCTTGTGACTTTTGGACATTGATTTTGTATCCTGGGGCTTTGTTGAAGTTGCTTATCAGCTTAAGGAGATTTGGGGCTGAGACGATGGGGTTTTCTAAGTATACAATCATGTCATCTGCAAACAGGGGCAATTTGACTTGGTCTTTTCCTAACTGAATACCCTTTATTTCTTTCCCTTGCCTGATTGCCCGGGCCAGAACTTCCAACACTATGTTGAATAGGAGTGGTAAGAGAGGGCATCCCTGTCTTGTGCCAGTTTTCAAAGGAAATGTTTCCAGTTTTTGCCCTTTCAGTATGATATTGGCTGTGGGTTTGTCATACATAGCTCTTATTATTTTGAGATATGTCCCATTAATAGTGAGTTTATTGAGAGTTTTTGGCATGAAGGGGTGTTGAATTTTGTTGAAGACCTTTTCTGCATCTATGGAGATAATCATGTGGTTTTTGTCTTTGGTTCTGTTTATATGATGGATTACGTTCATTGATTTGCATATGTTGAACCAGCCTTGCATCCCAGGGATGAAGCCAACTTGATCGTGGTGGATACGTTTTTTGATGTGCTGCTAGAATTGGTTTTCCAGTATTTTATTGACGATTTTTGCATCAATGTTCATCAAGAATATTGTTCTAAAATTCTCTTTTTTTGTTGTGTCTCTACCAGGCTTTGGTATCAGGATGATGTTGCCCTCATAAAATGAATTAGGGAGGATTCCCTCTTTTTCTATTGATTGGAATAGTTTCAGAAGGAATGGTACCAGCTCCTCTTTTTACCTCTGGTACAATTTGGCTGTGAATCCATCTGATCCTGGACTTTTTTGGTTGTTAGGCTATTAATTATTGCCTCAATTTCATAACCTGTTATTGGTCTATTCAGGGATTCAATTTCTTGCTGGTGTAGTCTTGGGAGAGTGTATGTGTCCAGGAATTTATCCATTTCTTCTAGATTTTCTAGTTTATTTGCATAGAGGTATTTATAGTATTCTCTGATGGTAGTTTGTATTTCTGTCAGATCGGTGGTGATATCCCCTTTGTTGTTTTTATTGCATCTATTTGATTCTTCTCCCTTTTCTTCTTTATTAGTCTTGCTAGTGGTCTATCAATTTTGTTGATCTTTTCAAAAAACCAGCTCCTGGATTCATTTAATTTTTGAAGGGCTTTTTGTGTCTCTATCTACTTCAGTTCTGCTCTTATCTTAGTTATTTCTTGCCTTTTGTTTAGTTTTTTAATATGTTGGCTCTTGCTTCTCTAGTTCTTTTAATTGTGGTGTTAGGGTCTCAATTTTAGATCTTTCCTGCTTTCTCTTGTGGGCATTTAGTGCTATAAATTTCCATCTACATACTGCTTTAAATGTGTCCCAAAGATTCTGGTATGTTGTGTCTTTGTTCTCATTGGTTTCAAAGAACATCTTTATTTCTGCCTTCATTTCATTATGTACCAAGTAGTCATTCAGAAGCAGGTTGTTCAGTTTCCATGTAGTTGAGCAGTTTTGAGTGAGTTTCTTAATCCTGAGTTCTAGTTTGATTGCACTGTGATCCGAGAGATAGTTTGTCATAATTTCTGTTCTTTTACATTTGCTGAGAAGTGCTTTACTTCCAACTATGTGTCAGTTTTGGAATAAGTGTGATGTGGTGCTGAGAATAATGTATATTCTGTTGATTTGGGGTGGAGAATTCTGTAGATGTCTATTAGGTCCACTTGGTGCAGTGCTGAGTTCAATTCCTGCATATGCTTGTTAATTTTCTGTCTCATTGATCTGTCTAATGTTGACAGTGGGATGTTAAAGTCTCCCATTATTATTGCGTGGGAGTCTAAGTCTCTTTGTAGGTCTCTAAGGACTTGCTTTATGAATCTGGGTGCTCCTGTATTGAGTGCATATATATTTAGGATAGTTAGCTGTTCTTGTTGAATTGATCCCTTTACCATTATAAAATGGCCTTCTTTGTCTCTTTTGATCTTTGTTGGTTTAAAGTCTGTTTTATCAGAGACTAGGATTGCAACCCCTGTCTTTTGTTTTGTTCTGTTTTGTTTTCCATTTGCTGGTAGATCTTTCTCCATCCCTTTATTTTGAGCCTATGTGTGTCTCTGCATGTGAGATGGGTCTCCTGAATACAGCACACTGATGGGTCTTGACTCTTTATCCAGTTTGCCAGTCTGTGTCTTTTAATTGGAACATTTAGCCCATTTACATTTAAGGTTAATATTGTTATGTGTGAATTTGATCCTGTCATTATGATGTTAGCTTGTTATTTTGCTCGTTAGTTGATGCAGTTTTGTCCTAGCACTGATGGTCTTTACAATTTGGCCTGTTTTTGCAGTGGCTGATACTGGTTGTTCCTTTCCATGTTTAGTGCTTCCTTCAGGAGCTCTTGTAAGGCAGGGCTGGTTGTGACAAAATCTCTCAGCATTTGTTTGTCTGTAAAGGATTTTATTTCTCCTTCGCTTATGAAGCTTAGTTTGGCTGGATATGGAATTCTGGGTTGAAAATTCTTTTCTTTAAGAATGTTGAATATTGGCCCCCACTCTCTTCTGGCTTGTAGAGTTTCTGCCGAGAGATCTGCTGTTAGTCTGATGGGCTTCCCTTTGTGGGTAAGCCAACCTTTCTCATTGGCTGCCCTTAACTTTTTTTCTTTCATTTCAGCTTTGGTGAATCTGACAATTCTGAGTCTTGGGGTTGCTCCTCTTGAGGAGTATCTTTGTGGCATTCTCTGTATTTCCTGAATTTGAATGTTGGCCTGCCTTGCTCGGTCAGGGAAGTTCTCCTGGATAATATCCTGAAGAGTGTTTTCCGACTTGGTTCCATTCTCCCCATCATTTTCAGGTACACTAATCAGATGTAGATTGGTTCTTTTCACATAGTCCCATGTTTCTTGGAGGCTTTGTTCATTTCTTTTTACTCTTTTTTCACTAAACTTCTCTTCTCACTTCATTTCATTCATTTGATCTTCAATCACTGATACCCTTTCTTCCACTTGATCAAATCAGCTACTGAAGCTTGTGCATCTGTCACATAGTTCTTGTGCCATAGTTTTCAGCTCCATCAGGTCATTTAAGGACTTCTTTACACTGTTTATCCTATTTAGCCATTTTTCTACTCTTTTTTCAAGGTTTTAGCTTCTTTGCAATGGGTTCGAACATCCTCCTTTAGCTCGGAGAAGTTTGTTATTATCGATCATCTGAAGCCTCCTTCTCTCAACTTGTCAAAGTCATTCTCTGTCCAGCTTTGTTCCATTGCTGGCAAGGAGCTGTGGTCATTTGAAGGAGAAGAGGCACTCTGGTTTTTAGAATTTTCAGCTTTTCTCCTCTGGTTTCTCCCCATCTTTGTGGTTTTATCTACCTTTGGTCTTTGATGATGGTAACACACAAATGGGGTTTTGGTGTGGATGTCTTTTCTGTTTGTTAGATTTCCTTCTAACAGTCAGGATCCTCAGCTACAGGTCTGTTGGAGTTTGCTGGAGGTCCACTCCAGACTTTGTTGCCTGGTATCACCATCGGGGGCTGTAGAATAGCAAATATTGCAGAATGGCAGATGTTGCTGCCTGATCGTTCCTGTGGAAGCTTCGTCTCAGAGGGATACCTGGCCATATGAGGGATCAGTCGGCCCCTACTGGGAGGTGTCTCCTTGTTAGGCTACTTGGGAGTCAGGGACCCACTTGAGGAGGCAGTCTGTCCATTGTCAGATCTCAGACTCTCTGCTGGGAGAAGCGCTACTCTCTTCAAAGCTGTCAGACAGGGATGTTTAAGTCTGCAGAAGTTTCTGCTGCCTTTTGTTCAGCTATGCCCTGCCCCCAGAGGTGGAGTCTACAGAGGCAGGCAGGCCTCCTTGAGCTGAGGTAGGCTCCACCCAGTTTGAGCTTCCCGACTGCTTTGTTTACCTAATCAAGCCTCAGCAATGGCAGACGCCCCTCCCCAAGCCTCCCTGCCACCTTGCAGTTTGATCTTAGACTGCTGTGCTAGCAGTGAGTGAGGCTTCGTGGACGTGGTAGCCTCTGAGTCAGGCACGGGATATAATCTCCTGGTGTGCCATTTGCTAAGGCCATTGGAAAAGCCCAATATTAGAGTAGGAGCATTCCGATTTTCCAGGTACCATCTCTCATGGCTTCCCTTTGCTAGGAAAGGGAATTCCCTATCTCCTTGCACTTCCTGGGTAAGGCGATGTCCTGCCCTGCTCCGCAGGCTGCACCTTACTGTCTGACAAGCCCCAGCGAGGTGAACCCCGTACCTCAGTTGGAAATGCAGAAATCACCCATCTTCTGGGTGGCTCGTGCTGGGAGCTGTTCCTATTTGGCCATCTTGGAACCTCCTGATTGGAGCACATTTTATTAGTGGAAAATCTGCAAATTATAAATACTCGTTGACAGAGGAATGTGCTATGTCTATCTTTAATCCTACCTCCTCTTCCTGTTTACATTTTGGTTACATGGATAAGTTCTTTAGTGTTGATTTCTGAGATTTTGGTGCACCTACAACCTGAGCAGTGATGTGTGATTTGAAATGTTCAGAAATTCAGATGAGTTTTTGATGTGTTTCTCCTCTTTGTTAAATATATTGCTATGAATCAGTTAGGGCACCAAAATATAGTGTAAAGAATAAATGAAACTAATAGGATAATGTAGTCAGTAGTACATACTCATTCCTTTCACATGTTGCTTCTGATATAAATTACTCAAAAAGAGTTCAGAATGTTGCTATAGAAAAGGAATCTCTATCATACTAGTGATGAATGAAGTTATTGCAGACCTATACTCAAATTACATGATACCCAGAACAAGTGAGGGACACATTAGACTAGAAAGTTGCTGGCAATATATCGAAATTATTGAAATCGCTCATCTTGGTATCTGTCTCCAGAGCTCTAGGCAATGTCTAATATTTAGTAGGGGAACAAAAATATTCTTAGAAGCTATGTGGATAGTAAAATGCATTAACGCTTTACTCATCTTTGTAGCCTTTAAAACAAATATGGAAGTCTCTAAAGAAGCAGCAGATATCCTTATGGGAAATTAAGCATTTGCTGGAATTATGCACAAACCTAGATAAAGATACTAAGCATTCATCAGTCATGCAAATTATTTTGCAAGGGGTAGGAAGGATGGGTGGAATTGAACCCAGTTTTTTTCTCTGGGGCCATAAATGGCATTGCTGGTAGATCAAGTCTTTACGGCAGAAGGGGGACTGCTGCAAGCCTTGAAGCATGTTTAGCATCCTTCACCCACTGAAAGTCAGCTACGTTCCCCAGTAACTGTGGCCATCCAAACTATTTTTTTTTTTCTTAACATTTCCAAGTGCTGATGTAAGTGGGCTGGAGTGGTATCATTCCATATTCTTACCCTCTTTGTTGCAATAAAGGGCAAGACTCTGGCTAGGGAAGTTTGTACCCTCAGCATTTGTTCTCACCAGCTGAGCAGCAGGAGCCAAAGACAGATTCCCTTCCCTAGTTCTGGATAACTCTAAATGTATACCCCATACCGTGACATGTGGAGAGAAAGGAAGACCAACCAAATGAGAAAAATAGAGACAATTTGTTCTTCACTTGTTGTAGCAAGGGAGTCAGCTACCTTCTCTTGCATTTAGGCAGACTCACGGCAGGCAGAGGAGTGGAAAAGCTTCATAGTGGAAAAAGGGAAGGCTCCAAGTGTGCTCTGAATGGAGCCTGTGGGCCTGGAGAGGCTGGAGGCTACCAACTGGAAGCACAACATCCTGTGATTTGGTGGCGGGGCGGGGTGGGGGTGGGTGTGTATTTGACTTTCTCTGATCTTAAGTTGGAAGTGGGAACAAAAATTAGGGAAGCTGTCAGTTGTTAATTAAGTCCTGATCATTTTGGGTCAACTGCCACAGAAGTTATTGTTGAGTTTCCTGAATTGTCACTAGAGAAAGCAGTCTGGCTCCCTGCAAGTCTGATTTATGGCAGGCTCCTGCCCGGGTTGTTATAGATCAGAAGGTTGGCTTCCTGGAGGTTGTTGCAGGTTGTGGGTTACAGTTCTGTTTTATATGTAACATGACCATTGTCCATTTGTATCTTCAATCTCTCACTACAAATAGAAGCAGCAATTTCCCCAAGGGAAGTATCAGTCAGTATCAGTCAAAATGATGACAAAAGTAACATAGTGATTGAAATGGACAAGAAAAGAATTTTACAAGTCTTTCTTAGTCATATGTGTTAGAGTAGAGGTATACCCTGGGATTAATATACAGGTGTGCACTGCACAACATTCTTTCAGTCAACAACCCTGACTGCATATATGATGGCAATCCCATAAAATTATGATGCCATATTTTTACCTACCTTTTCTGTTTACATACAAAAATACTTAACATTGCATTTTTTTTTTGAGATGGAGTCTCACTCTGTCACCTAGGCTGGAGTGCAATGGCACGACTTTGGCTCACTGCAACCTCTGCCTCCTGGGTTCAAGTGATTCTCCAGACTCAGACTCCTGAGTAGCTGGGACTACAGGCGTGTGCCACCATGCTCTGCTAATTTTTGCATTTTTAGTAAAGACAGGTTTTCACTATGTTGGTCAGGCTGATATCGAACTCCTGACCTCAGACAATCCGCCTGCCTTGGCCTCCCAAAGTCCTGGGATTACAGGCATGAGCCACTGAATTTGGCCAACATTGTATTCTAATTGTCTACAGTATTCAGTGCAGTAACATGTTGTACAAGTTTGTAGCCCTGGAGCAAAAGGCAATACTATGTAGCCTAAGCGTGTAGTAGGCTATGCCATCTAGGTTTGTGTTAGCATGCTCTATGATGTTCACACAACTACAAAATTGGCTAACAGTGCTTTTTAAGAACTTATCTTTGTTGTTAAGCAACATGTGACTATACATTTAAACAGTCCCTGAGGTTTGTCTGTTTTAGTTCTCATTTTACTATTTGTATTTCTTTTTAATTTGTGCTAAAAGTCACATTTAAATGTTGCAATCTCCTCTCTGTAATTTTAAGGTAAATTTGTCCTATACTTTGATGTAGCCTTATAAAAATTCATTTTGTAAGCTACTACAGTGGTTAAAAGGATCTTTTCCTCAGAATTCCTGGGAATAGCAGAAATATTAGAAATATGCAAGGTAATTGCTTTATCACTTAATTAGTATATTAAATTACTCTAAAATGATTTTTTAAAATTATTACAGATTTAGGAGGTAAAAATGCAGTTTTGTTACATGGATATATTGTGTAGTGGTAAAATATGGGCTTTTAGTATACCCATCACCCTATTGTGTACATTGCACTTTTCGTATTTTTGGTAGAGACAGGGTTTTTCCATGTTGGTCAGGCTGGTCTCGAACTCCTGACCTCAGGTGATCTGCTTGCCTCAACCTCCCAAATTCCTGGGATTACAGGTATGAGCCATGAGCCACTGCTCCTGGACAGAACTGCATTCTTAAGGCTTCACTTAACCTTAGCTATCTTCTAAAAACTCTATCTTCAAATATACTCATATTACACCATTAGGGTGTCAACATATGAATTTTGGGAAAACACAATTCAGTTTGTAGTAGTTAGTGTTGGGGCTATTTAGTCCTACTCTACTTTAAGCTTGCCTAAACAAAGATTAAATAAGCCTCAGAAGAATAAAACTGTTCTCCAAGTAACATACTTGCATGCCAGAATAAATTTTAATTCTATTTAAAATAATAAAGCATTCAAAAAAATCAAATTCTCAATGTCTTGACATTTTATCTACAATTAATAAGCATGAAAAGAAGAAAAATACAACACATAATCAGGAGAAAAAATTAATAAGTAAAAAACAGATTCATAAATAACAAAGATGATGGAATTAGCAAATAAAGAATTTAAAACAGCTTTCATAAATCTTACAAATATATGCTCAATAACCTAAAGAAAAATATGAACATGGTAGGGAGAGAAATAGAAATGGAAACTGTAAAATACCCAAATGGAACTCCTGGAAATAAAAAGGACAATATATAAAATGAAAAACACGCTGTATGGGATTAATAGTTCCATCTGGTCCTTATCCTTTTAAACAAAAAAATGAGTGATCTTGAAGAAATGGCATTAGAATATATCTAAAATGAAGTTTAGAGAAGATAAAACTTAAAAACTACGTATAGAATCTATAAATTACCTTGGGCAGTATGGCCATTTTCACGATATTGATTCTTCCTATCCATGAGCATGGTATGTTCTTCCATTTGTTTGTGTCCTCTTTTATTTCACTGAGCAGTGGTTTGTAGTTCTCCTTGAAGAGGTCCTTTACATCCCTTGTAAGTTGGATTCCTAGGTATTTTATTCTCTTTGAAGCAATTGTGAATGGAAGTTCATTCCTGATTTGGCTCTCTGTTTGTCTGTTACTGGTGTATAAGAATGCTTGTGATTTTTGCACATTAATTTTGTATCCTGAGACTTTGCTGAAGTTGCTTATCAGCTTAAGGAGATTTTGAGCTGAGACAATGGGGTTTTCTAAATATACAATCATGTCATCTGCAAAGAGGGACAATTTGACTTCTTCTTTTCCTAACTGAATACCCTTGATTTCTTTCTCTTGCCTAAGAAAATGTGGCACATATACACCATGGAATACTATGCAGCCATAAAAAAGGATGAGTTTGTGTCCTTTGTAGGGACATGGATGCAGCTGGAAACCATCATTCTTAGCAAACTATCACAAGAACAGAAAACCAAACACCGCATGTTCTCACTCATAGTTGGGAACTGAACAATGAGATCACTTGGACTCAGGAAGGGGAACATCGCACACCGGGGCCTATCATGGGGAGGGGGGAGGGGGGAGGGATTGCATTGGGAGTTATACCTGATGTAAATGACGAGTTGATGGGTGCAGCACACCAACATGGCACAAGTATACATATGTAACAAACCTGCACGTTATGCACATGTACCCTACAACTTAAAGTATAATAATAATAAATAAATTAAAATAAAATAAAATAAAATAAATAAATGTTAAAACAAACAAACAAACAAACAAAAAAACTATGTATAGAAGATTAGTGACCTGTGGGAAACTATTACGTAGCCTAACGCACATTTGACTGGAGACTCAAAAGGTGAGGAGAGGAGAAAAAAGAGAGGCAGGAAGCATAGTGGGGGAGAGAGAGAGAGATGAGCAAAAATTATTTGAAAAAATAAATGCTAAAAAAATTCCAAATAAAAGAGATCCACAGATCTAGGAAGCTCAATGAGCACCAAGCAGAATAATAAATATACACAAATACACAAAATTATCAGGGCACATAATACTCAAGTCGCTAAAAACATGTGATGAACAGAAAATATCAACAGTAATCAGAGAAAAGACATATTTTGTATAGCAGAATAAACAAAAGAATAATTGCCAATTTCTTAACAGAAGCAATTCAAGCTAGAGTACAATAGAACAGCATCTTTAATGTATGAGAAATAAAAGCTGTCAACTTAGAATTTGAATTATATGCTTTTTAAAGTGGAAGTAAAATAAAGACCTTTCAGACAGACAAAAGCTGACAGACTCACTAGCAAACCTGGACTACAAGAAATGTTAAGATGGTGTTTAAGCAGCAAGAGAATGATGCCAGATTTGCATTTACACAAATAAATAAACAGGGCCAGATATGGTAAATATATGGGTAAATATAAAACACATTTCTCTCACTTTAAAATTTCTTTATAAGGGATTATTTTAAGCAAAAACAATAACAATGTACTGTTTGGTTTGTAACACACAGAGAAACACATCATATGAAAACAATAGCATGAAAATTAGGAGAGAGAAATGGAAGTATAATGCTGCAAAATTCTTCACTAACCATAAAGTGTATAATATTTTTGAAGGTAGACAATAGGAGTATGAAGCAATTAATTACTGCTTTTTCTTGCTTTACTGGACTGGCTAGGATGTCCAAAACATTGTTGAATAGAAGTATAAGAATAGATATTCTTTCTGATCCTGAAGAGAAGGCATTAAAACTTTTACTATTAAATATTACATCGGCTTGCGCTATCAAGTTGGGGAAGCTTCCTGCTATTCCTAATTTGCCAAGAATTTTAAATAAGAATAGGTATTGAGTTCAAATACTTTAAAAATGCATCTATTGAGATAATCATAGTTTTTAAAAAATTTCATTGATTGGGTGAAATAAAATAATTAAACTAAACAAAGTGGTATATCCACAAAGCCAGTGGAAGTTAAATAAATAACAAATATATTAAATCTAGAAAAAGTCAGAAAAAGAGAAAGTAAAGAATAAGGACCAGATGGAACAAATAGAAAGAAAAAACACAAAACTATATAGTAGATTTAAACTTAACCAGATCAATAACTACATTAAATGCAAATAGTATAAACTCCCTAATTGAAAGGTGAAGATCATCGTATTAGGTAAAAGAGCAGGAACGCATTCTATACTTTCTGTAAGACATCAATTTTATATATAAAGACACAATTAGGTTAAAATAAAATGATGAAATAAGACATATTATGCCAATATTAACCAAAAAAAGGTTTGAGTGGTTATTTTCTATCAAAGTAGATGTCAAAACAATGAATATTACCAGGGATAAGGATAGACATTTTATAATGACAAATGGGTCAATTCATCAAGAAGACATAATTTTCCTGTGTATAACCCCATAACAGGGTCTCATAATACATAAGGATTGACAGAACCCAAAGAAGAAATAGGTGAATCCACAGTTTGAATTGGAGGCTTATATACTTTTTCCTTAGTAAATGATTGTACAAGTAGACAAAAAGTAAGTAAAGCATAGAAAACTGAACAACATTATCAACCAATTTGACCTAATTGATCTTTTGCAGATCACTCCCTTCACAACAGCAGAATACTCAGTCTTTTCAAATGCACATGGCACAGCCACTATATTAGACATATATTTTGGACCTAACGCAAGTCTTAAAAATTGCAAATTTCAAACATTTGGAAAGTAAACATCATACTGCTAAGTGAACCATAGGTCAAAAAACAATCAAAAGGGGAATTAGAATATGGCTTAAAATTAATAAAAATAAAAGACCAAAATGCCAAATTTTGCATGTTGCAGATAAAGCAGTACTTTGAAAAAAAATATTCTATGAAGTTTACATTATAAAGTTTTCAAAGGTTTTAAATTGATGATTTCAACTTTCACTAAATAAGCAAATTAAATTTAAAATACGCAGGAGAAAGGTAACAATAAAGGTAAAAATAGAAAACCAAAAAATAGAAAATGAACCAGCAAAAGAGAAAATTAATAAAAGCAAAACCTAGTTTTTAAAGATAGGACTAGAACTGTTAAACTTTTAGCTAGAAAGACTGAAAGACAAATCAACAGCATCAGGACAAAAAAAGGTCATTTCATTATAGATCTAGATACATGGAAAGGATAAAAAGAAATATTACAAACTACTTTTGCCAATACATTTAATAATTTACAGGAAACTGATAAATATCTTGAAAGATATAAAATAATGCTAAAGTAAAAATAGAATAAATATCTTTGTATCTACAGAAAAACATTGAAATTATGGTTTAAAACCTTTCCACAAAGAAACTCAGAACTAAATGTCTCCAGCGGTAAATTCTACTAAATATTTAAGAAGGAAAAAAATCTGAATTATACAAAATCATTTTCACACAAATCTAAGAGGAATGAATAATTCCTTACTATATTACTAATGAGGCTGCATTATTCTGATACCAAAACCAAGCAAGGACATTACAAATGCAGAAAATTATAGCCTAATCATCAGCAGAGTTGCAAAAATGTAAGGAATATTAACACATTGACTCCAGCAATATACAAAAAGGATAATCCTGACTGAGGAAGAGGGGTTTATCCCAAAGTGAAAGTTTGGTTCAACTTTCAAACGTCAATCAATATAATATACCCAATCAATGAACTAAAAAAGAAAAATCGTATGATTATCTCAATAGATGCATTTTAAAAGTATTTAAATTCAATACCTATTCCTGTTTAAAACTCTTGGAAAATTAGGAATAGTAGGAAACTTCCCCAACCTGACCGTGCATCTATGAAAACCCTGCAGCTAACATAATACTTAATAGTAAAAATCTAAATGTTTTCTTTCTAAGATCAGAAAGAATATCTGTTCTTATACTTCTATTCAACAATGTTCTGGGCATCCTAGCCAGTCTGGTAAAGCAAGTAATAAAATCCATTTGGACTGGAAGGGAAGTGAATTTTTTATTAACAGGCAATATTTATGTAGAAATGTTTCATTATGTAGAAGTGCATTTATGTAGAAGACCCTATGAAATTTATGAAATTAATGCGAGAAGCAATTGAGGGACCAAGAAGTGGGTCCTGTAGGAATTAGGAGGCATTATACTTGTTGGCTTTTTAATACATTCCCTCCAGAGTCATTTGCCTCATTAACAATGGTTTTACCCTAGAAGTATCTCTTTGATTTTCTAAATAGACAGGCTATCGTGTTTATTGCGAATGAACCCTTCTCTGGTTCTTCAATAAATCTAGCGTGTATCTCACCATGGTGTCTATAGGTACTTTTTCTGCAGTGTTAACAGTATCATCTCCATTATCACTATTCACACCATCATCGTATCATCACAATCACCTTGAGTCAGAACCATTTTGGCTATTTCACTGGTCAATGAATGGACAATTGGAGACTCATTATTGATGTTAAAAATTTCTCCAGTATCCACCTCGTTCAGCTTACTGATAAAATCTGAAGGTACATTTTTGGCATATGGAAGGAGGTTAGACATTTTTTTCTCACTTAACATATGAAATCCTTCAGTCATCATCTTGTTTCTTATCATCACTGAACATAGTCGCAAGCCAGAGGTTGTACCAGGCATGTGCAAGTGTGTCTTTAGTCACTGTGTTCCAAGTCTGGAAATAATTTATGGAGCATCCTTTATGATAAACTTCTTTTGAAAACGTTTCATATCCACACCTCTGTTTATTCCTGCTAGCATGCTGTTTAAGAAACTATTTTTATATTTACTATTTATTGACTTAAGGGTATCCTGATCATATGGCTGAATTAATAAAGTCACATTTGTGGGAAGGTGCATGGCATTAACTACTTTTGATGAGAATTTCAGCTGTGGGATGAGCAGAACTGTTGTCAAGGAATCAAATCCAGTACAGCTTCCCCGCAGTGAATGTGAGCTACTGGCACAAAATGTGTGTGAAACCAATCAGAAAAGACGTCCTTGGTGATTCATGGCTTTTTGTTAGCATAACAATGGGCTGGTAAGAAATTCACTCCTTGAAAAGAGTAAGAATACAAACTTTTGCCTGTCCCAGCAAGCTTATGCTCTGTATGACTGCTGCAGTAGCACCTCCCAGCACAGTTATTCTGTCCTTGGCATTTTTAATTCCCATAAAGGCAGTCTCATCACCTGTAGACAGTGTCTTTCTGGGGCAATAATGTCAAAACAGTGATTTTTCATCAGCATTATAGACTTGTTCTGTGTCAGATTTTCATCATTGCTTACCTTGACAAACTTGTCAATGAATTTCTCTGATGCTTCATCATCAGCATTTGCTTTACCACCACAAATCTTAAAAACTTTAATGTTATATCTTTTCTTGAATTTCTGCAACCAACTTGTTGAATATTTACAGCTCTTTTCAATTTTCAGTTCATTGTGATAGACCTTTGCTTATTTCATGATAGGCCTACCCTTAGGTGGCACGTGTTCACTGAAACACTGATGGATCCACTCTTTTGATACATGATAGAGATCTTCATTTTTAGCATTGTTTTTCTTTTTCCACTAACTTCTGTTCATCACTTTCAGCATAGAACTATGTTTATCCTTTTGTTTCTTCAGTTCATATATGGTGATCACTACAACACTATATCTTCTGTAAGACATTTTACACTGATAATGCTGTGTAATTTCACTAACAGCTTGACTTTCTATGTTATATAAACATAAATGGTTCCTCATTTTCTTATCACTATTACCCGTAGGACTGTGGTTTTTTGATAGGCCTTTTTGATATTTTCAACATTATCTTTACACCATAGAGCAGAAAATAAGCAAGAAAACACAGTAAGTAGTACACATAGGTCTTGAGCCCATGTGGGCCATTATGGGGCAGCTGCCATTGGTATGTCCGGCCTGCACATATACCATTTTATTACTCTTTGTGGGTATGCTTGCATGGGGGATTTTGGGGGTGCATGAAGAAGGTAGATAATAGCTGAAGGGACCTGGGTCTTTTTCTCTTGGGGATGCTGAATGAGGTGTGTGTTGTGTGCCTGTGTTTTGACTGTGACCCATCACATGAAGTCAGATATGGAATTTTCCACTTGTGGTATCATATTGGCACTTAAAAAGTTTTAAATTTTGGACCATTTTGGATTTCCAATTTCCAGTTTTTCAGATTAGGCCTGCCCAACCTGTATTAGAAACACTGGAAAAATTTAGCTATTTATTTTATACAAGAAAATCACATAAAATATAATTACACAGAAAAATTAAAAGCAAAGGGATAGCAAATGTTATATGCTCATTGCAGCACCATTTGTAATAGTCCAAATTTAGAAATAAGTGTTTATCGACAGGGAAATAAACAAATATAGTTATTGCATTTGATGAGAATGAACTAGATTTACTTTTATCAACATGTAAAAATGTTAAAAACACAATATGTGGATAAAAGTTACTATGAAATGATTGTGTAGAGTATGATAACAATTATTTAGAAAATTTAAGATGTACACAATGTGAATATATATAAATATAGTATAAAGTTTTTAAAAATTATGCACAAGAAGAATACAAAGTTTAGGATAGTGGTAACCTATAGGTAGGGAGAGGAAAGCGGTAGAGGATTGGGATTTAGGGTGGTAGCTAATTTAATATTTGTTATGTTTCATTTCTGTATATCTGGAAAAAATCACAATAATAAAATAAATAAGCTTTACCATGCCCAAACATTAAATCATCCAATGCCATTACAATTTTTTCTCCTACAAAACTTCCTTGTTAATCTTCTCTTTATTCTAAGTGTGAGTAAGTGCTTATTCCATTGAGAACTTAACAGAGTCTTCCTTTTAATATGTCTTTAACTCCAAAGTCCTTTTTTGCGTTTCTATTCCCTATCCCAAAGGAGGTGATGAGGATGGAGCATCAAGGTAAGAGTGTGGGGGAATTTGAACCACTTGCTCACCAGAATAGAAAAGCCCCATGAGAATTCTAAAGGATAAAGGTAATAGCTGGAGGCAGAGAGAAGTAGGGTTAGATGAGAAAGATGATCAGAGGAAAGAGATTAAAGAAAGAAATATAAAGATAGAGACATTAGAAAGGAGGTCATTTTATTATTGTTGGTGAGGTTGCTGAGCAAATTATTGAGGTGGGTGAACTGATGATTCCTATCGATATAAATAGATCAGAGCAAAACAAGGCCGAAATATCCAAGGCTCTTGGTGTTTGAGATTTGATCATTAGACTGCAATTTTTTTAAAGTATGTGACATTTTAGATGCTTCCTAACGACAAAAGGCTGAACACAGTACATTCATTGTTTTGTGCAATTAATTAGTGTAAAGATAATGGTCTAAAAATGGTTTTTCCATAAATGTATAGATTTACAACTAACTCTAAGAAATTTATTGAAAAAGTACCTTTTTGAACAATGCCCAAGAATTCATTTTGCTTCCTTCTCCTTTTACTATATGCAGCATTTAATGAGTGAGTTTTTAAACATTTCAGTGAAAGATAAATAGTGTGTTCACATATGTTACTCAGATCTACTTTGCAATTTGTTTCAGTTTGTAAAACTGATATTCATATAAGCATTAGAACACAATTGAGTTTGAAAGATTTATGCTTCTGGAGTTGGCTGTCAACCAACCAAGGATGCTGTGAGGCCTTCTTCCAGATATGTTATTAAATACTCGCGGAGGGCAGAAGCTCCACAGTGTAACTGCAGTGTCAGGACATGCTGGTTGACATAGACTGAAACATTAAAATAAATGTGAAAGTAATAATCATGATCAAGATGTCAGTATTTTAGTCAATTACTATTTTCAGAATAGTGTGAAAAATGACTATCTTTCAAAACACACAAAATCTGCTTGATAAATATAATCAAGGGTTTGATTTAAACATTTAAAAAATACTTAAAAAAAAAAAAATGGAGCCAAAGGGTGATTTTGCAAACTTGTAACTCAGAGGAAAAATTAATTCTTCACTGATTAGACTACATTTAAATTAAGTTGAAGCCTAACATTGACTGTAGTTCCTACCCTTAGCCCAACATTAATCCTTACCCTATAAAATAATATTTACATATTATAATACTTCCTCGTGTGCTTGCTTTCCTTTCTATTTCTCCTCAGAAGTGAAGAAACACTTCCATGTAGGGAGTCACTTGAAATATTTATTACATATATTTACTCAATAAAATAACTTAAAAATAGCACTCCTCTACTATAATGCATAGCTTACAACATCTTTAACATTACTCCCAAATGTTGCAACCACACTTGTGGTCAAGTACGCAGTTATTGGAAAGAGTTTTGACTTTCTGGTTTGAAGAGTGGACATTTGGGGGATGCTGCGACTTTCAACAATGCTCCAAGGTTTCCTTTCATTGCGCCCCCCACTACCACTGTCCCTAGGCACCATGCATGTATTTTTGAAATGCTACTGTAGCCAGTGCCTCTCATTTTAGTGGAACTTCAGAATGTAGGAAGGGTCCTCCAAAGCAAGAGGAATCCTGTTAGGCAGATAGCGTCCTGGAGGGCTGCTAAAATTTATGCCACAGTAGCCAGCTTCCCATGGTCCCTATGAATAGAGTTTGCAAAATGAACACATTGCCTTTTGGAACCCACCACTTACCTCTCAAGAGGTGATTTGACAAGACAGTAATGATAGTTTTCTCTCTTGGCTATCCATTGGAGGACTGCCATCTCAAAGTCCTGACCCACAGTTGCTAGAGTATTTTAAAGTAATGCTTTTATGTGCAATCAATACAACTGCCTTTCCTTGGAGTCTAATTTTCAATGCCTCTTGATGGTCTGTGATTATGAGTTGCCTGGTGATGGCTGTTGGCCCCTGATCAGACACTCTGTCCGATGAGCAAGTGCACTTCACTTGTGCTGGAAGCCCCCAGCTAAGTGAAATCAATTAGTTTCCCAACTAATTGGTCTGAAAAATACTGCATTTTCATTCAGCATTGCATGTAATGGGAATAAATTACCCCTTTCTGTGTACCACAAAAAGAAATTTTTAATCTCAATTTAGCATTTCTGTTATCCTGTCTTAAATCACATCTAGTTATTTGTACATGTACCTTACCATTTAACCCCTCAATTTCTCGCAAGTATTGATGTTCATTATTATGTCTCCGACACCTAGCACATGGTGCCTGGTATATATCAAACATTGCTTAATTATTGCATACTATATAAGAAGTAACGTTCACTTTATAAAAAGGCAGACTAATTTAAGAGGCTTATGTGCATCTGGTGCTGTATGGAGATATATTTAAAATTTCATGTGTTTTAAGAATGAAATTAAAAGATGCTCCTAATGCATATAGGTGAGAAGGGTTGGAGTGAGATGAGCTACCAGGAGAAAGACTTGTCTGGTTATTCCATACAATGGAAATGAAGAAGAGTTGAAAGCAATCCAGCACGAGTAACTTGGTGGGTGTCCCAAACAGAGGTACATTAGAAGTAAACAAAAGGTTTTCACTGATAGGTTGACCTGTGCCTCCTTAAAGAGCTTCAGGTAGCAAGACCTCTAGGATCACTTCAACAATCCTTGCTCCCTAAAGCAGCTAGGGTAAGATCCTAGCTTATATAGGGACTTAGTCAAGCATCTCTGTAACGAGACACAGTCTTCACAACCTGCTAACTCAACAATACAGGATAGGGGATTGTGGTAAGTATTCCTCCAGACCATAGAGACTGCTAGGAGAAGGAAGTATTAAAAATTTAAAACAAGGTAGCTTCAAACTCAAGGAAGTTGAGATTTTGTAGTAAGTTCAGTACATGAATTTTATTGTCTTTGACAAAACTTGGTTGAACATCATTCTACTACTTAGTAGATTTTGACCTAAAGAAAGTTTATTGTCTTCTTTTCTTCATCTAGAAAATAAAAATGGTGGCCGGGTGCAGTGGCTCATGCCTGTAATCCCAGCACTTTGGGAGGCTGAGGTGGCTGGGTCACCTGAGGTCAGGAATTCAAGACCAGCCTGGCCAACATAGTGAAACCCTGTTTCTACTAAAAAAAAAAAAATACAAAAATTAGCTGGGTGTGGTGGCAGGCACCCGTAATGCCAGCTACTTGGGGGTGCTGATACAGGAGAATTGCTTGGACCCAGGAGGCAGAGGTTGCAGTGATCCAAGATCGTGCCATTGCACTCCAGCCTGGGAGGTAAGAGTGAAACTCTGTCTCAAAAAAAAAAAAAAGAAGAAGAAAAAAAGAAAAGAAGACAAAACAAGACAAGATAAGACATCTGGCACAAAGTTAGCAAGAAATAGTGACTTTAATTTACTGTCAACTCACATGCAAAGCCCCAATCAATTTAAATTGCAAGATAGGTCTCAGCTTAGCAGCCAGATGATATTGATGAACTGGCCAGAATAGAGAGCTATCCAGAAGGAACAGGCTCCAAAAAAGGCAAGAGTATCTTTTTCACCTCAGCCTGTTCTCTAAACCAGAGAGAAAGAATTGCTGAGAAAGACATGTGGCCTAGGTAGCCCTGGGATGCTCTAGATGGTCCTGGCAGATTGCATATTCTAATCTTCTCGTTAAAAGAAGTTAAACAACACCTAACTATCTGTTTCAGCATTTACTTCATAGATGTTTTTAAATACAATGAGAAAAAAATACTTTGCCATACTATGTTTCCAAAAACTTTGCAAACTTTAATTCCCTTACCTCATATTGTGAACACACAACATTGTGTTAACTAAATTGCATTCCTGCATTCAGACTTTTCCAAGCAATGATAATGATGATGATGACGACAATGGCAAAAACTTATTCTGTAGGTAATAAATTGAGTATGTTTTTATTATGAATCTGTAGTCTCCTGACCCTAACCCTAATTTCTCCTGAAGTTGGTAACTCTCATCTTTGGACACTCACTGTGTTTCAAGCATTGTAGTAGGCCCATTTTATGTCTCTGTAATGAATCACATGCCATTAAGAAGCACACACAATTCAGCACTCGGATAAAAAGGAATTTTCTTCTTTGGGAAGTTTTATTGCAGAATATGACACTTTCTATGACATCCTTCACGTGTGAAGGATGAAAGAGCAGAATAGATAGGAAGCTAGGTTCATATCCTAGAATTGCTAGCTAAAATATAAAACATCCCAGTGAAATTTGAATTTCAAAAAAAAAAAAAAGAATAATTTTTAGTGTAAGTATGTCCCAAATATTGCATGGGACATCCGTAAACTAAAAAAGAAGTGTTGTTTATCTGAAATTCAAATTTAACTGGGTTGTATTGTTTGCTTGTTTAAAAGCCATAAAATTATCTAATAAAATTAGCAAAACCAAAGGACAAATTACGGCAAAAATAGTCTTCCTCCAGCCTGTGTTTAGTTGAAGTGAGCTGCTTGTAGAAGGCATATGGCTGAGTCATTTTTTAAAATAAACTTTTTATTTTGGAACAGCTTTAGGAGAATTGGGAAGATGGTACAGAGAGTTTCCATATAACCCACACTGAGTTTTCCCCATTACTCTATGACTATGGGACCTTTGTTACAAATAATCTATCAATATCAATAAATTAGTATTATTTAAGGTCCATAATCTATTCAGATTTCCTTTATTTTAACATAAGGCTCCTTTTATGTTCCAGGATCCTATCCAGTACACCACACCATGTTACATTTAGTCGTCTTGTCTCCTAAGACTTCTCTTCACTGTGACTGTTTCACAGAGTTCCATCCTTTTGATGACTTTGAAATTGTTAAGGAATGTGGGTCAGATATTTTGTAAAATGTTACCTAATTAAGATTTGTATGATGGTTTTCTCATGATTAGACTGGAGTAATGTGTTTTAGGGAGAAAGACCCCAGAAGTAGAGTGTCATTTCCATCACATGATATTAAGGAGACATACTATCAGAATGACTTATCACTGGTGTTTTTTTTTGTTTATTTGTTTTTGTTTTTTCTGTTCTTATTTTAACTTCTATTTTAGGCTCGAGGGTACATGTCCAGGTTTGCTATACAGGTTAACTCGTGTCACAGGGGTTTGTTGTACAGATTATTTTATCACACAGGTATTAAGCCTAGTACCCAATAGTATTTTTTCTGCTCCTCTTCCTTCTCCCACCCTCCACCCTCAAGTAGAACCCAGTGTCTTTTGTTCCCTTCTTTGTGTTCATGAGTTCTCCTCATTCAGCTCCCACTTATAAGTGAGAACATTTGGTATTTGGTTTTCTGTGACTTTGCTAAGGTTAACAACCTCCAGCTCCATCCATGTTCCTGCTAATAACATGATTTTGTTCTCTTTTATGGCTGCATAGTATGCCATGGTGTATATGTACCACATTTTCTTTACCTAATATGTCATTGATTGGCATTTAGGTTGATTGCATGTCTTTGCTATTGTGAATAGGGCTGCAATGAACTTACACATGCATGTGTCTTTATGGTAGAATAATTTATATTCCTTTGGGTATGTATCCAATAATGGGATTGCTGGGTTGAATAGTAGTTCTGCTTTTAGCTCTGTGAGGAATCACCATACTGCTTCCACAATGGTTGAACTAATTTACACTCCCACTGTGAGTGGGAGTGTAAACTAGTTTCTCTGCACCCTCACCAGCATCTGTAAATTTGCTTAAGTTCCTTATAGTTGCTGGATATTAGTCCTTTGTCAGATGCATTGTTTGTGAATATTTTCTCCCATTCCGTAGGTTGTCTGTTTACTCTGTTTGTAGTTTCTTTTGCTGTTCAGAAGCTCTTAAGTTTAATTCGATCCTATTTGTTGATTTTTGCTTTTGTTGTGTTTGCTTTTGGACTTACCACTATTGATGTTAGCCTTGATCATCTGACTGAGGTAGAATTTGTCAGTGTCTCCCACTGTAAAATTATCCTTCCCCCTAACTCCTATAGATCATGTTTTTCTTTTCTCTCTTTTTTAAAATGCTCTGCCAATCTTTTAATTGTTTTATTTAGGTTATTTACTTTTGATGTAATTATTGGTATTTAAGGTAAAGTCTACCATTATTTTTTTCCTTTTGGTTTGGTTTTTCCTTTTCTCATTTTCTTTTTCCTGCCATCCTATGGACAACACAAGCAGTGTTTAGCATTTAATGTTAATTTATTTATAATTTGTAAGTATATCTCTTTGTAAAGGAGTTGTACTGGTTACTCTAGGCATTACATTATGAATAACTTATTGCAACCCACTGGTGCCAATATTTTACCAGTTTGAGTGTGGAAAACTTCCTTCCTTTTATATCCTTTAGTATCCCCAATTTATAATATAATCCATTTTACAATTCCCCTACATGCATCGACAACAACACTACATGGTTTTATAATTTTTGCTTCAACCATCAGACATAACTTAGAAAGCTCAGGAGGAGAAGAACAATATATTGTGTTTACTCATATTTTTGGTCTTTCTTCTAAATTTGTATTTTTCCTTCTTTATGACATTCCAAGATTTCTTTTTTAAAAACTTTTATTTGAGGTTCAGGGGTAAATGTGCAGGTTTGTTATATAGGTGAATTGTGTCATGGGTGTTTGGAGTAAAGATTATTTCTTTTTTTTTTTTTTTTTTTTTGAGACAGAGTCTCCCTCTGTCACCCGGGCTGGAGTGCAGTGACCGGATCTCAGCTCACTGCAAGCTCCGCCTGCCGTGTTTACCCCATTCTCCTGCCTCAGCCTCCCGAGTAGCTGGGACTACATGCGCCCGCCACCTCACCCGGCTAGTTTTTTGTATTTTTTAGTAGAGACGGGGTTTCACCGTGTTAGCCAGGATGGTCTCAATCTCCTGACCTCGTGATCCACCCGTCTCGGCCTCCCAAAGTGCTGGGATTACAGGCTTGAGCCACCGCGCCCGGCCGAGTAAAGATGATTTCATCACCCAGGTAATAAGCATAGTACCCGAAGGGTAGTTTTTCTATCCTTACCCGCCTCCCAACCTCCATCCTCTAGTAGGGTCTGGGATCTGTTGTTCCTTCCTTTGTGTCCATGTGTACTCAATGTTTAGCTTCCACTTAGGTTTTCTGTTCCCGTGTTAGTTTGCTTCGGATGATGGCCTCCAGTTCCATCAATGTTCCTGCAAAGGATGTGATCTCTTTTTTTTATGGCTGCATAGTATTTCGTGGTGTATATGTACCACATTTTCTTTATCCAGTCTACCATTGATGGGCAGATAGGTTGATTCCATGTCTTTGCCACTGTGGATAGTGCTGTGAATATACACATTTATGTTTCTTTATGGGAGAATTTCTATTTTTTTGGGTATATACCCAGTAATGGCACTGCTGGATCAAATGGTAGTTCTGTTTTAAGATCTTTGAGAAATATTCAAATTGCTTTCCACAATGGCTGACCTAATTTACATTCCCACCAGCAGTGTATAAGTGTTCTCATTTCTCTACAACCTCATCAGCATCTGTTATTTTTTGACTTTTTAATAATAGTCATTCTGACTGGTATAAGATGGTATCTCATTGTGGTTTTGATTGGCATTTCTTTAATGATTAGTGATGTTGATAATTTTTTATATACTTGTTGGTCACATATATGTTTTCTTTTAAAAAGTGTGTGTTCATGTCTTTTGCCCACTTTTTAATGGAGTTGTTTGTTGCTTTTTAATTTGTTTAAATTCTTTATAGATTTTGGATATTAGATCTTTGTTGGATTCATAGTTTGCAAATATTTTCTCCCATTCTGTAGATTGTCTCTTTACTCTGTTGATAGTTGATTTTGCTGTGCAGAGGCTCCTTGATTTAATTAGGTCTCATTTGTCAATTTTTGTTTTTGTTACACTTGCTTTTGGTGTCTTAATCATTAAATCTTTGCTGGGGCCTGTGCCCAGAATGGTATCACTTGTTATCTTCCAGGGTTTTTATAGTTTTGGATTTTACATTTAGGTCTTTAATTCATTTTGAGGTTTCTGTTGTATATGGTGTGAGGAAAAGGTCCAGTGTCAATGTTTTGCATATGGATAGCCAATTTTCCCAGCACCATTCATTGAATAGGGAGTCTTTCTCCATTGCTTGTTTTTGTCGACTTGGTCAAAGATGAAGTGGTTGTAGGTGTACAGCATTATTTCTGGGCTCTCTATTCTGTTCCATTGGTCTATATGTCTGTTTTTGTACCAGTACCATGCGGTTTTAGTTACTGTGAACTTGTAGTATAGATTGAAGTCAGATAATGTGATGCCTCCAGCTGTGTTCTTTTTGCTTAGGATTGCTTGGTTATTCTGGCTTTTTTTGTTCTTCTACATGAGTTTTAAAATAATTTTTTCTAATTCTGGGAAGAATGTCATTGGTAGTTTGGTAGGAATAATGTTGAATCTGTGAATTGCTTTGGGCAGTATGGTCATTTTAACAATACTGATTCCTCCTATTCATTAACATGGAATATTTTCCCATTAGTTTATGTCATCTCTGTTTTCTCTCAGCAAAGTTTTGTAATTCTCATTATAGAGATCTTTTACCTCCCTGGTTAGCTGTATTCCTAGGTATTTTATTTTTTGTGTAGCTATTGTGAATGGGATTGTTTTCTTGATTTGGCTCTTGGCTGAGGCATTGATGTATAGACATGCTGCTATTATTTGTAAATTAATTTTGTGTCCTGAAAGCTTGCGAAAGTTATTTTTCAGATCTAGGAGCTTTTGGGCAGAGACTATGGAATTTTCTAGGTATAGAATTATATAATTGGCAAACATAGATAATTTGACTCCCTCTCTTCCTATTTTGATGCCTTCTATTTTTTTCTCTTGCCTGATTGCTCTACCTAGGACTTCCAGTCTTATGTTGAATAGGAGTGGTAAGACAGGGCATCCTAGTCTTATTCCAGTTTTCAAGCAGAACACTTTCAGCTTTTGCCCATCCAGTATGATGTTGGCTGTGGGTTTGTCAGAGATGGCTCTTATTGTTTTGAAGTATGTTCCTTCAATGCTTACTTTGTAGAAGATTTTTAACATGAAGGGATGTTGAATTTTATCAAAAGTCTTTTCTGCATCTATTGAAATGATTATGTGGTTTTTGTTTTTAGTTCTGTTTATGTAATGAATCACACTTATTGATTTGCATACATTGAACCTACCTTGCATCCTAGGGATAAAGCCTACTTGATTGTGGTGAGTTAGCTTTTTGACATGCTACTGGATTTGGTTTGCTAGTATTTTGTAAGATAATTTTTGCATCAGTGTTCATCAATGATATTGGTCTGAAGTTTTCTTTCTTTTCTTTTCTTTCCTTTTCTTTCTCTTTCTCTCTCTTTCTTCTCTTTCTTTCTCTCTCTCTCTCTTTTTCTTCTTTGAGTTTTGCTCTTATTGCCCAGGCTGCAGTGCATTGGAGTGATCTCAGCTCACTGCAACCTAGGTTCCACCTCCCAGGTTCAAGTGATTCTCCTGCCTCAGCCTCCTGAGTAGCTGGGATTATAGGACCACACCACTGTGCCTGGCTAGTTTTTGTATTTTTAGTAGAGATGAGGTTTCACTATGTTGGCCAGGCTGGTCTAGAACTCCTGACTTCAGGTGATCCTCCCACCTTGGCCTCCCAAAGTGCTAGGATTATAGGTATGAGCCACTGTGCTCAGTGGCCTGAATTTGTTGTTGTGTCTCTGCTGAGTTTTGGTATCAGCATGATGTTTGCCTCATAGAATGAGTTAGGAAGGATTCCCTCCTCCTCCAGTTTTTGGAATAGTTTCCAAAAGAATAGTTCCAGCTCCTCTTTATACATATGGTAAAATTCAGCTGTGAATCCATCTAGTCCTAGGCTTTTTCTTGTTGGTAGGCTTTTCATTACTGATTCAATTTTCATACTCATTATTGGTCTGTTCAGGAATTCAATTTCTTTCTCATTCAGTCTTGGGAGGTTGTATGTTTCCAGAAACTTGATGATTTCTTCTAGTTTTTCTGGTTTGTTTGTATAGAGATATTCATAGTAGACTCTGAGGGATTTTTGTATTTCTGTGGGGTCAGTGGTACTGTCCCCTTTGCCATTGGGTAATGCTCTTATGTTCATTTAGATCATCTCTCTTTTTTCTTTGTAGTCTGGCTAGCTGTCTATCTTATTTATTCTTTGAAAGAACTAAGTCCTGGATTCATTGATCTTTTGTATGGTTTTTCAGGTCTCAGCTTCATTTAGTTTTGGTTATTTCTTGTCTTCTGCTAGCTTTGGGGTTGGTTTGCTCTTGTTTTTCTAGTTCCTCTAGGTGTAATGTTAGGTTGTTAATTTGAGATTTTTCTAACTTTTTGAAGTGGATGTTTAGTGCTATAAACTTCTCTGTTAACACTGCTTTAGCTGTGTCCCAGAGATTCTGTGGTGTTTTATTTTTTTGTTTTCATTAGTTTCAAAGAATTTCTTGATTTCTGCTTCCATTTAATTGTTTAATCAAAATAATTCAAAAATGCATTGTTTAATTTCCATATAATTGTATGATTTTAAGCAGTCTTATAGTTATTGATTTCTATGTTTATTGTGCTGTGGTTCGAAAGTGTGGTTGGTGTGATTTTTTGCTTTTGCTGAGAATTGTTTTATGGCTGACTGTGTGGTCAATTTTAGAGTAAGCATCATGTGTTTATGAGAGGAATGTATATTCTGTTGTTTTGGGGAGGAGAGTTCTGTAGATGTCTGTTAGGTCCATTTGTTCAAGTGTTGTGTTCAGTTTCTGATTATTTTTGTTAGTTTTCTGCCTTGATGATCTGTCTAATACTGTCAGTGGGATGTTGAAGTCTCCTACTATTATTGTGTAGTTATCTAAGTCTCTTTATAGCTCTTTAAAAACTTGTTTTATAAACTTGGGTGCTCTTGTGTTGGGTGCATACATGTTTAGAATAGTTAGGTCTTCTTGTTGAATTGAACCCTTTGCCATTGCATAATGCTTTTCTTTGTGTTTTTTGATCTTTGTTGATTTAAAGTGTGTTTCATATGAAATGAGAATAGTAACCCCTGCTTTTTACTGTGTTTCCATTTGCTTGGATTTTTCTTCATTCTCTTACTTTGTGCCTATGGGTGTCATTGCATGTGTGATGGGTCCCTTGAAGACAGCATACAGCTGGATCTTGCTTCTTTATCCAGGTTGCCACTCTGTGTCTTTTAATTGGGGCATCTAGCCTGTTTACATTCAAGGTTAATATTTATATGTGCAGATTTGATCTTGTCATTGTGTTGTTAGCTGGTTATTACGCAGACTTAATTGTGTGGTTGCTTCATAGTCAAGTACATAGTGTATGTACTTAAGTTTGTTTTTGTGATGGTTGGTAACGATCTTTCCTTTCCATATTTAGCACTTCCTTCAGGTTCTCTTGTAAGGTAACTCTGGTAGTAATAAATTCCTTTAGCATTTGCTTGTCCTTTGCTTATGAAGCTTAGTTTGGCTGGGTAAGAAATCCTTGGTTGGATTTTCTTTTCTTTAAGAATGCTGGGTATAGGCTCCCAATCTCTTCTGGCTTATAGAGTTTCTGCTGAACATTCCACTATTAGCCTGATAAGGTTTCCTTTATAGGTCAGCTGGCCCTTCTCTCTAGCTCCTTTAACATTTTTTCTTTCATTTTGACCTTGGAGAATCTGATGCTCTGTGTCTTGGGGAAGGTTATCTTGTATAGCATCTTGCAGGATTGTTCTGTATTCCTTGAATTTTAATCTTGGACTCTCTAGCAAGGTTGGGGAAATTTTCATGGATTATATCCTGCAATTTGTTTTACAAATTGCTTGTTTTGTCTCTTTCAGGAACACCAGTGAGACATAGATTTGGTTTCTTTACATAATCCCATATTTCTTGGAAGTTTTGTTCACTCTTTTATAATATTTTTTATTTTTTATTCATTTTTGTCTAACTGAATTATTTCAGAGAACTGGTCTTCAGGCTCTGAGATTCTTTCCTCAGTTTGGTCTATATTGCTCTTAATACTTGTGATTGTATTATGCAATTCTTTAGGTGAGGTTTTCAGCTTTTTTAGATCAATTTGCTTCTTTCTTAAAATGGTCATTTCATCTTACGGCTCCTGTATGATTTTATTATATTCCTTAGATTCCTTGGATTGGGTTTCTGTTTTCTCCTGAATCTTGATGACCTTCATTTTAATCTATATTCTGTATTCTATGCCTGTTATTTTAGCCATTTCAGCCTGGTTAAGAACCATTCCTGCTCCAGCCTGGGCAACAGAGTAAGACTCTGTCTCAAAAAAAAAAAAAAAAAAAGGAACCATTCCTAGATACTAGTACAGTCATATACAGGTAAGAAGACACTCTGGCTTTCTGAGTTACCAGAGTTCTAGTGCTGGTTCTTCTTCATCAGTGTGGACTGGTGTTTCTTCAATGTTTGAAGTTGCTGTCCTATGGATGAGTGTTTTTGCTTTTATCTTCTTTGATGACCTTGGGGTTTGATTGTGACATAAAATAGGGTCAGTTGGCTAGCTTCATTTCTGGAAGATTTTAGGGGGCCAACACTTGGCTCAGCACTCCTGGACTAGGTGCTGTAGCTCTGGGAGGCTGGTACCAGGCCTCTGGCTTTGCTCTCTAGCCCCTTGACATTAGAAACTTGTTGTGCTGGAAGGGCCAAAGTGTTCCCAGTCCACTAGCCATGATACTCTGATGGGTGGTGCCAACCAAAGTGGTTTGTTGGGAAGGTGGTAGCAGGATCCATTCCCACTCATGTGTCAAGGTCCAACAGTCACCCTAAGGCTAAAGTCTCCTAGGAGAGCATGGTGAGTGTTGGGGGATTGGTGTCCCTGTTTGTGCTCCACTGTAGACACTCCCATACCAAACCCTCTGGGCCTCCAAACCATGCCCCTTTCACCACTCTAAGCAGCTCTCCCTGCCAACTCAAGTGTCCATGGCAGTCATGGGGCCTCTTGCCACTAGGATTCCAGAGGTTGATGGTGAGCACAGGCCACTCCTTGTCTGTTCAACTCACCCATTCACCATGATTTTCTGATGGCTAGAAACCAATCCTGGTGATCAGCAGCACAGTGTAGGGTACTCAGTTTTCTTCCCTTTCAGCCTAGCTCCTGTGTCTTCCCTCTGCCTACTCTCAATGCCATCCCTCTAAAAGTTCTGCTCAGAGTGTGTCAGTCTTCCCAATGTGCCAGTCTCTTGGCAGAAGATGTTCCTTCTGGCTGCATCTAGGGTCCCTCTACTCTCCCAAGATTTCTTATTTTCTCACTTATTTTCTGTTTAGAGTTTCCTTGAATCATTCACTTAAGGTAGGTCAGCTGGCAACCAATTTTCTTAGCTTCTTTCAATTCAGATTGTCTTGAGATCCCTACAATCCTGAAGGATATATTTTGGAAATTATTTCTCTTAAGCACTTGAAAAATGTTCTGCTACTTCCTCTGATCTCCAGGATTTCTGATGAGAAATTCACTGTCACTTGAATTGATTTTTTCTGTAGGTAATGTGTTGTTTCTCTCTGAATTGATTTAGAAAAAAAAAATTTTGATCTTAATTTTCTGAAGTTTGATTACAAGATGTCTTGTCACAGATTTCTTTAGATTTATACTATTTGGGGCTCAGTAAGCTTCTTGACACTATAGGTTTATGTCTTTTTTAGATGGAGTCTCACTTTGCTGCCTGGACTGGAGTGCAGTGGCATGATCTCAGCTCACTGCAACCTCAGCCTCTTGAGTAGCTGGGATTACATTTGTGTGCCACCATGCTTGGCCAATTTTTGCACTTTTAGTAGAGATAGGGTTTCGCCATGTAGGTCAGGATGGTCTCGAACTCTTGACCTCAGGTGGTACACCTGCCTCAGCCTCCCAAAGTGCTGGAATTACAGGTGTGAGCCACCACACTTGGCCAGGTTTATGCCTTTTGTCAAATTTGGGAAACTTGCACCTATTATTTATTCTAATTCTTTTTAACTCCATCTTCTCTGTTGTCTCTCTGTTTTTCACATATTTTAATTGTTACTATTCTATCTTTAATTTCACTAATTTTTTTCCTTCTGTCTATTCTGCTGTTGAATCCATCTAGTGGATTTTGCATTTCAGTTATTGTATTCTTCCTTCTGAAATTTAAATTTGGTTCTTTTTATCTTCTTTTTTTGCTGAGACTTTCTATTTTTTTCATTTGTTTGAAGCATTTTCATAATTTCTCATTGAAACATTTTTATGATGGCTACTTTTAAATCTTTGATCATCTAATGGCAGCATTGTTTTGGTTTTGCTAATTGTTTATTATCTTTTTAAATTCAGTTTAAGATCTTCCTGTTTGTATGATGAGTGATTGTCTGTTGAAACCTGGACATGCTGAGTATAATGTTAAAGATGGAATCATATTTTGATCTAGTGTTTTATTCAGCTTCCTCTAACACCACTCCAGTGAATGAAGTGGACTGCTTCCCATTACTAATAGGTAGGGGCTGAAAGTCTATGTTTTCCACTTAGCCTCTAACATTTGAGATGGGGAAGGCCTCATTGCTACTCCCAGGCTGGACTGGAGCTTAGTCTCCCCACTAGGGCTTTGCTGACATGACTCTTTCAGGGAAGGGAAGGAATGCCTTGTTCCTGCTCTCCACATGGCCTCCATGACACCATGGGGTTAGGGGTGGCCTCAGTACCATTAAGTGGTGGGGAAAACCTCCGCTAACACCACCCCAGTGAGGGGGGGCAGAACACCTCATTACTGCTGGATCATGGTGAAACCAGCTCCCGACTGGCACCATGGCAGAAAGAGGGCTTGTTACTGCTTTTCTGACACCACTCTGTGGGATGTCAGAATGCCTCATTGCAGCCTTAACAGGATAGAAGTGTAGGTTCCCCACAAGGCGTTTGCTGGTATGAGTATGGAGGAGCTATATTTTTTTGGTTGTGTTTGGCTGTAGTAGAATAGATATTGCCTAAAAGTTTTCTGTCTTGCTAGGCAGTCACCTTCCTGTGCCTTTGACTAGAGGGACGAGGATTTTGAGGAAACGTTATAACAAAGAAATCTATCTCTATTGCCATTTCAGGGCTACTGGCTTCCCCAATCTAGGATATATGAGGCCAAAAGAAAACTCAAGGAACTCACTACAGCATTGATTTTAAAGTCCCAACGTCCCTAGCTGATCTGCCTTCTTCTCTCTGCCTTTTGAGGTCTCCTTATACCTATTTACTTATTCATTTTTTTAATTTAATTTTTTTAATTGACAAAATTGTATCTATTTACCATATACAATCTGTTATTTTGAAATATGTATACATTGTAGAATGGCTATTGAGCTAATTAACATATATTATGTCACATAGTTATTTTTTGGTTGAGAACACTTAAAATCTACTTATTTCACTATTTTCAAGAATACATTTTTATGAACTATTGTTGATATGGTCTACAAAGTAGCTCTTCAGCTTCCATCTCTTATCTAACTAAAATTTTGTGTCCTTTAACCAACATCTCTCCATTTCCTTCACTCCCAGGCCCTGGTAACCACCATTCTACTTTCTACTTTTGTGACTTTGATTTTTTTGATTCCACGTATGAGTGAGATCATGAGGTATTTATCTTTCTGTGCCTGGCTTATTTCACTTAACGTAATGTCTTCCAGAGTCATCCGTGTTGTTCAGAATGACAGAATTTCCTCCATTTTAAAGGCTGAATATAGTATTCCACTGAGGGTATTACCACATTTTCTTTATTCATTCATCTGATGGAGGACATGTAAGTTGCTTCTGTGTCTTAGCTGTGGTGAACAATGCTGCAATAAACGTGGGAGTGCAGATCTCTCTTTGACACATTGATTATATTTTCTTTGGATATATATACCCAGTAGTGTGATTTTTGGATCTGCTTGTGTTTATTTTATATATAATGCCCAAGGATTTTAGTTGTACTGAGTGTGAAGAAGAGGAAATAATAGTATGTCTACTCTATCATCCCCAGAGTCTTGTATTTTTATTTGCTAATTCTAGCAATCCTACTGAGTTGTCATGGAATGCTAGACTGTTCATATCTAGAATTCCTATTTTCAAAAAACTCTGATATGTTCAGGCCACTATTTTAAGAGTGTCTATTATTCCTAATTGAATATCTTTCATAACTCATACATATGAGTTATATATAACTCACATATGTGCAAATATTACATAATGTTACATATATGAGTTGTGAAGTGTACTCAATTAGTAATAACAGACACTCATATATTTATGCAAACATTGCATAACTGTTCAATAGAATACTTTAAAGAAATTTATCTTTTTTGGCATGTCAACAAACTCTTTTAGAATCCAAACTAGGGTATTTTAGTGAAAAAGTTTGAAAAGTCCTGCATTGAGAGTACCTTAAATATTTATTTTCATTTTTAAACCCTAGAAAATATTGAAAAAGGTATACTATTTTATGTTTGACCCTTTGTAAATCAACATTAAATATTCCTACCGTTTATGTTCATGTCTACTTTATTGAATTCTTTCTAAACAAGAGCCAGATATGGAGGGATGTGCTTTTGCATTTTAGTTCATTTAATCCTTATAATTCTATCAAGTACTTATCCCCACTGTATGGGTGAAGTGTCTGAGATGTTAAGTGACTTGCTGGAGTGTTACAGCTAGTGTTAGAACTCAGATCTCTCTGATACCAACCTATGCCACATGCTTGACTACATTCTATTTCCTTCTATGGGCAGAGACAAGCTCACATGTATTCACTTCACCTTTTCTCACTAGCCCACCCTTTTTACCGTGCTGGCTTATTCTGACGTTTTTATCCAATGTCCCCTATGAACTCTTTTCATAGAGCTTCTATTCTCTTATACTTCTGGGCCACTGTATTCAATGAAAGGCTTTCTCCCTTATTAAGATGTTCTCCTACTCAGTCAAAGCTTTGTGGCAGTATTAATTAAATAGGCTTTAAATAATAAGTTATTTTGTGTTTGGGATTTAATATTGAAAGATAAAATACTTTCTTATTTCTTCATAAGCAAGTACCAACTCCTGAGTTGGTACAACTCAGACTCTCATGCATTCAATGCCTTTCCATAAGTGACTTTGTATATTGTTTACGAGAAAAAAGTAAATAATGTCTAGTAGGTTATTTATAATCTAATTCAGCTTAAGTGGCAGTTTCAATGATGTTTGGGATATATCTAACCTAGCTTAGTTGTAAATTTACTGCTCTATTTAAATAATTTGAAATTCAGGATGTTCTTTTCTCTTCTAATAATTAAGAGCAAGGAAAAGTGGAAATGAGCAGCATGAAGTGGAGCTGGATGAAAAATTTCTAATTCCAAAATCATTGTCTTACCCAGTGAAAATTGACTTAGGCTTATACAGGAAGTGAGATTTGTTGAGCAGTGGGGTGAATTGATTTGGGCTCTGAGATCTTTTACCAGAAATATGGTGTTTGGCAGGAATAAGCAGGCAGCCGTGCTCTGCTTTGAACCAGGCAAACCCAGGCTGAGTCTCCCTGCTCTAACACTCTCTAGCTCCTACAAGTTTCAGAAAGTCTCATTTTCCCCAACTAAAACGTGGATAGCAGTACTTAACTTGTGCATGCGCAGATTAAATGAGAGAAAATCTGCGAAGTATTTGCCACATTATTGTTATGCAAAAAATGCAATTATTATTATGAAGCTAAATTTACCTAGATTATTTCCAGATTCTTGCTGAACTAGATTTTAGGTTCTCACTTTTTACTTTGCACATGTTTGCATCCCATCTATATATTATCTGTAATAGTCTAGTGCTTAGTCAGTGGACTCACCTACTTTTGCATTGATTAGGTCAAAAGCTGGTGAAAACTGGGCACACAGCATTGTGCTGAGGCACTTTTGTACAAATTGTCTGGGTTCCACTCTATCCCTATACTTTTAGAATTGCCCAAAAGAAGGCACATTTCGTTAATTGAGGAAGTTGGGCTAAAATTTGAAAGTCTGGAAGGAGTAAAAGATTCTTTTTTTATGATTTACTTTGTTTTATATGCAGTTATTAAGGACCTTGGCCTCCTTACTTACCATCTGCATGACCTTGATCAAGATTTTTAAATTCTCCATTTCTAGGGTTTTCATAAAGAAAATGGAAACAATAATAGTCCAGAGTAGAGCTGTCAAAAAGAAATCATGCATCAAAAATGGAACTCAGTGCTTTAAACAGATTAGATGCTGATTTTCATGGTGTTGAAAATAGTTCTTTTATATATTTTATTTTTTTATTATACTTTAAGTTCTGGGATGCATGTGCAGAATATGCAGTTTTGTTACATGAGTATACATGTGCCATGGCGGTTTGCTGCACCCATCAACCCATCATCTACATTAGGTATTTCTCCTAATGCTATCCCTCCCCTAGCCCCCCACTCCCTGACAGACCCTGGTGTGTGATGTTCCCCTCCCTGTGTCCATGTGTTCTCTCACCGCTCCTATTCAACCTAGTATCAGAAGTTCTGGCCAAGACAATAAGGCAAGAGAAAGAAATAAAGTGTATTCAGTTAGGAAGAGAGGAAGTCAAATTTTCTCTGTTTGCAGATAACATGGTTGTATATTTAGATAACTTCATTGTCTGAGCCCAAAAATTCCTTAAGCTGATAAGCAACTTCAGCAAAGTCGCAGGATACAAAATCAATGTGCAAAAATCACAAGTATTCCTATACAGCAATGAGAGCCAAATCATGAGTGAACTCCCATTCACAATTGCTGCAAAGAGAATAAAATACATAGGAATCCAACTTACAAGGGATGTGAAGGACCTCTTCAAGGAGAACTACAAACTACTGCTCAAGCAAATAAGAGAGGACACAAACAAATGGAAAAACATTCCATCCTCATGGATAGGAAGAATCAATAAATGGTCATACTGCCTGAAGTAATATATATATTCATTGCTATTCCCATTAACTTTCTTCACAGAATTAGAAAAAAGTACTTAAAATTTCATATGGAACCAAAAAGAGCCCAAATAGCCAAAAAATTCCTAAGCAAAACAATGAAGCTGGAAGCATCACACTACCTGAATTCAAACTATACTACAAGTCTACAGTAATCAAAAGGGCATGGTACTGGTACCATAACAGATATATAGACCAATGGAACAGAACAGAGGCCTCAGAAATAACACCACACATCTACAACCATCTGATCTTTGACAAACCTGACAAAAACAAGCAATGGGGAAAGCATTCCCTATTTAATAAATGGTGTTGGGAAAACTGGCTAGCCATATGCTGAAAACTGAAACTGGACCCCTTCCTTACACCTTATACAAAAATTAACTCAAGATGGATTAAAGACTTAAATGTAAGACCTAAAACCATAAAAACCCTAGAAGAAAACTTAGGCAATACCATTCAGGACATAGGCATGGGCAAAGACTTCATGACTAAAACACCAAAAGCAATTGTAACAAAAGCCAAAATAGACAGATGGAATCTAATTAAACTAAAGAGCTTCTGCTCAGCGAAAGAAGCAATCATGGGAGCAAACAGGCAATCTACTGAATGGGAGAAAATTTTTGCAATCTATCCATCTGACAAAGGGCTAATATCCAGAATCTACAAGGAGCTTAAACAAATTTACAAGAAAACAACAAACAACTCCATCAAAAAGTGGGTAAAGGATGTGAACAGACACTTCTCAAAAGAAGACATTTATGCAGTCAACAAACATACGAAAAAAAAGCTCATCATCACTGGTCGTTAGAGAAATGCAAATCAAAAACACAATGAGTTACCATCTCATGCCAGTTAGAATAGTGATCATTAAAATCATTCTATGATAAAGACACATCCACATGTATGTTTATTGCAGCACTATTCACAATAGCAAAGACTTGGAACCAATCCAAATGTCTATCAATGATAGACTGAATTAAGAAAATGTGGCACATATACACCATGGAATACTGTGCAGCCATAAAAAAGGATGAGTTCATGTCCTTTGCAGGGACATGGCTGAAGCTGGAAAACATCATTCTCAGCAAACTATCACAAGATCAGAAAATCAAACACCGCATGTTGTCACTCATAAGTGGGAGTTGAACAATGAGAACACATGGACACAGGGACAGGAACATCACACACCGGGGCCTGTTGGGGGGTGAAGGGCTAGAGGAGGGATAACATTAGGAGAAATACCTAATGTAGGTGACAGGTTGATAGGTGCAGCAAACCACCATGGCACGTGTATACCTATGTAACAGAACTGCACGTTCTGCACATGTAACCCAGAATTTAAAGTATAATAATAATAATAAAAATTATGCTTAAAGGATGAGCCACAATGACACACACACACAAAAGTCATGAAACAACAGATGCTGTAGAGGATATGGAGAATTAGGAATGCTTTTACACTGTTGGTGGGAGTGTAAATTACTTCAACCATTTTTGAAGACAGTGTGGTGATTCCTCAAGGATCTAGAACCAGAAATACCATTTGACCCAGCAATCCCATTACTGGGTATATACCCAAAGGATTAGAAATCATTCTACTATAAAGACACTTGTATACGTGCGTTGTTGCAGTACTATTCACAATAGCAAAGACTTGGAACCAAACCAAATGCCCATCATTGATAGACTGGATAAAGAAAATGTGTCACATATACAACATGGAATACTATGCAGCCATAAAAAAGAATGAGTTCATGTCCTTTGGAGGGACATGGATGAAGCTAGAAACCATCATCCTCAGCAAACTAACCCAGGAACAGAACATAGTTCTAACTCTCTGAGATAAAATAATAAAGAAATAGAGGAGATGTAGGAGAAGGAGTCTGCTGAAGTTTTGCAAATTGGAAACAGAGAGATCAGGAACAGTGAGTTCAGCCAGTTCTTCCATCAGGACTTTAGCTGTTACTGAATCCTATGGTCTGGGGCCCAGCTCTGAAGACTCAGCAACTAGTTTTTGTCAGAACATTGGTTTGATGAGACTCAGGAGGACTGACTCTCCCTCTAACTACTTATTTCTATCAGATGGTGCTGACTTAAGGTCTCAATTTCTATTCTATTCAATGACGTGGGCAAACTGGGTATATTTTAAAGAGTATTTAGTTATTCCTCTATTAGTTTCTGTTTTCTTGTAACTATCTGTAACATTGGAATTAGAAATATACATATTCTCTTTCATCGTTATCCTTTTCTAATTTATCTAGCTATGATTTCAGAACCTCATTCTTATTATATCATTTTTTTCTCACTCAAGCCCTATATCCTTATCTTCTCAACCCTTACTATAGACTTAATCTTATTCTAAATTATATCTAAGTCTACTGAAATAGAAGCCTGAGTCCAATTTGCCCTATGCAAATATAGGCCACATTGGTGCTAGATTAATTTTCTCTAAACATTCCTTTATCATGTCATCTCCATACATATTCCTGCCTGCATTCTCTTCATCACATATAATCTCTTTTCCCTGGTTTTTGATGTCTCCCATAAAATGACCCCATATGCACAGTCAAACTTATTGTTCAATACTTTATTATTTTTCAATAAATATTTATTGAATACTTTGTATATACTTGGGTCCGGGGATACAAGGGTGAAAAATTTAGACGTGTTTCCCTCCCTCAGGAAGTTCATAGTTTACAGGAAAGGCAGGTGATTAGAATCACACTGAAATGGGATCACTGTTGGATTGGTGACACACACAAGAATCACTAGGGCAGGTAACCTAGTTGAGTTCAGGAAAGACCACTAAGTTGAAATGAGGTCTGAGCTGGTATTAAAAGGGGAATATTTGTGGCTGCTTGAATATTTGTGACTGCTTGAAGAGGGGACCAGACTGTTCCAGGCAGAGGAATAGCACATGTGAAGGCCCTGGGGTGAACCTTCCCAGTGACCTGAAAGACTAGGGGTGTAAGCAGCACTGGATTGCACAGGGCAGTATTTTCACTGTCTGGGATGCCATTCTATTCATCTATCAGCACCACAGTATTTTCTCTCTCTCGTACCATGGAACCCTTACACATTTAGCATAGGAAAGAGGAGAGCTTTCAAATGTTTGGTTGTATTTGACAAGGCTTTTTAGAAACTTTAAATGTTAATTTAAATCCAATTTTTTAACACCCTCTTCCCATTTTCATAATGTCTCACTTCATTCCTGAGGAGTGAGATCATTTTCTACATTTGCTTGGGACTAAAAACTTGGCTTAAAAATCTCACAGAAATGCGATTTTCTTGAAATGGCCAAGTTCAAGAAGATGGTGAAAGGATGTTGCTCTCAGGCTTTTCCCCTCTAATTAAGTTGTTTTTATCTGACCAAAAAATAGTCCCAAAGACCTTGTACAGGTTATTCTTCTTCTCCTCAATAGGAAGATTGTTTGCAAATGGCATTTGATTTGCAAACTGGCTGCAGAATCCATATGTGTAAATGCTTCCAAACCAAAACTGAATCTTTTTCAGGGTTGAATTTAGATTTTTATTTTTATGTTTTGCTCCTGAAATCTAATAAACTTGGAACAGCTAGCACAAGAAGATAACCCTGCTTAACAAAGCTTTTGATGGGGAAGGTTTCATGACTTCTGGTTACAGAAGAGTCCTCTCTGACACTCACAGGTGTTAGTTAAAGTGATGAAAACAGATTTTATTCAGTAATGGTAACCATAAGGGAAAGAGCTGAGATTCATTTCAATTTGCAAATTGCACAAAGGGAACTGGGCTTTTTAAAGAGAGAATGAAGGAGTAGGGCAGGGCTCTGTAGGGTCACGGAAGTGAAAAAGCACAAAGGCTGGGTCTGTGGAAATGCCATTAGACCAGCTGTGTCTGCTAGCTGGCAGTATGGAAGTTAGGATTTATCCTCCTGTAGATTGGGAGACCCAGGCCCTATCCTTCCTGACGATTACATCTCAAAAGAATGACTTCCAGGTCTTTGAGAAAGACACTGCTGAGGTGTGGGGGATGCATATTCACAACTGTAATCCCCTTTTCCTAAACATTCTAGGAAGAGCGATCAGGTGTCTATGTTAGGTGTTGGCTGGAACAAAGAGTAAATTCTTTGGACAGCCCTGAGTTTCTCTAGACTGGAACTCAAAAGGGAGCTCGGTCTTCCCAGTGACGTGACCTCATACTGCTAGAAGCCATACTAGGGTTGGTTAAGTATCTTATTTGGATAAGTTGCTATATCAGTTCTCAATGTCACCTGCAAGAACTCAACATTTAGTGTAGATGCATGTAAAAGAAATCATTTTACAGTACTATAAATCTGAGCTCCTTATTTTTGAACTGCATGAATGTCCTTTAGTTACTTTGATATTGTAAGCAGTATTAAAATAAGCACATTTTGTAGTTTCCTGGCATATGTTTATTTGAATATTTTTGTAAAGTTTTATAAGCACTTTGAATAGGACCTCTGAACTCTGAGGAAAAATGGAATTAAAAAGTATGTTTTGCTCAACAAGTTTGGACTAAATTCAGTTATATCTGCTTTCTATCAGTGATCAGAGTATTGACTTAAAATGTAAGGGTTTATCTTTTTACACAATTTTGTCAATGTCCAAAATTGAACTGATTCACTATTGCCTCATTATACTCTTTAAAACTATTCTTTGGGTGAAATCATTCTTCTGTCTTGTAATTTACATAAACTCAGAATAGATTTGTAAACTCTCTTTGATTAATTTTGTAGAAAATCAGTCACCTCTGGACTCGGACCAGCCCTTAGTCTGATACCTCAAAATTATTTATTACTCAGTTACAAGATTCTGAAAGAAATGTAAATGGCTCCAGAATTTTAAAACATGTTGATGATGATAAAGACTCCCCATGAGACAAGCTGTCAAAGGAATGACTGTCACCTAAAATAAATGCTTCCTCGGGGGCATTTCAAATCACCAGGCTGAGATGCTGCATTTCAGACACAGACTATTCCAAAGTGCAATGTTTGGAAAAGCAAGTTTCATTTTTAGACAGCCAGAGGTTCTACATCACTTTCAGAAGAGCCATGTTTTAGGGCACTGTTAATGATCTTTAAAAGCCCATTTGCAATCACAGAAGGCAACAAATGACATTTATTTTGTAAATTAACAAGATGCTTTTACTGCTCAAGCATGCATGAATGTGCCTCTCTGTCTCTCTCTCTCTCTCTGTGTATGTGTGTGTGTGTGTGTGTGTGTTTGTGAGAGAGAGAGAGAGAGAGAGAGAGAGAGAGAGAGAGAGAGAGAAGACAGACAGACAGAAAGACATAAGGAGGAGGAGAAGCAGACGAAATACGTGACAATACAAATCCCTCCCTCTTCAGGATATTCTCCACCACTGGTCCCTGCAGATCCTTTCCACCTTCTCCATGCCACTCTATAACCCTGGCATTAACCTGACTTGTCTCCTCTGGCTTTTGGCTGGGTCAGCTCCTGTGACATGTGACAGATTAGAGGCTGCTAGCAGAAAGGTGTCAGAGTCTTCATGCCTTGATTCCCTCTCTGCTTGGATATAGATTAGCAGAGTACTTGGTGAAGGCCACAGCAAAGGCATGAAGAAAGACTTGGGTTACCTCATAAACTAAAGAATTCCTTTTAGCCCAGGTCCTGGCAGAGTAACAGGAAGATGCAGTGGAGGAAAACGGCCATCATGATGACACACATCAGTCTCATGATGAACTACAAAGTCAGGGACAAGGTGGGAAAACCTTAGGTTAATTATGTTCTCCCTTCCCACCTTATTTCATGAGTATCATGGGTGGTTGTTAACATTTCAGGTTTCAGGGGGAAATATATTTGAATAGACTTCAGGCCATGATGGTACATCAGATAATGCTGAGATTTGTGTGGCCCCTGCATTTGGGACACAATATTTTCACCCATTTAAAGGCCTTTGACATCCAAGTCAAAAGACAGGAGCAGACACTGAGGTGCAAAGGAGGGACTGTCCTGTTTGGCCTCTGTTGCCTGTCCCTTGTTTACTGACCACCTTCTCCATCCTTCTCTTTCAGCTTCTGTCTGAGCTACTCACTGGGATCCTTGACTTCTGGCTTCTAGATTTTGACAGCGGGAGGTCCCAGCAGTCAAGAGTTGGCAGTGGGAATGCCAAGGTGCTGACTCCCGGCTCCACCCTGGTGGCCCTGAGGTTTGACAGCAGCTGCTGCCTCCTTGACTGAGGTCCAGAGCGGCTCTCAGGCGGGTCAGGGCTCCAGTGTCTGCAGCCACTGCTCTTCCATCTGCTGCTTGCCCCTTCCCACCCAAGCCAGGCCTGAGGGCTCCAGACTCCTGTGTGCTGTCCTCAAGCTGCCTGCACCCTGTGGGTGGGCCGCACAGCCATCCTGTGTGTCTGCTGCTTATTTCCAGCAAATACATTCCTACTCCACAGAGCCCCTGTAGTGGAAAGACACATGTGCAAGAGGAAAATAAGTCTATTTTAAAGGTCTCCAAATTGACTTTCTGCAATAAAAAAGAAAAAAAACATTTCCAAGAACTAGACTTATAGTGAGGAAAATATCTGTGAAAGTCACTTAAAAACTTCAAACTCTTATCAATAGAATGTGACCAGTTTCCTATCCACAAAGTCTCATGTTTGCTCCTTCTCCAGGTGTCATGAATCATATTAGAAAAATTCATTTGTGTTTCAAGTATTCACCCATGCAGGCAAGTGTAGAGAATACAGACGTAATGAGATCATTCCATCTAGTGTCATCCAATGTTGCAGTTCGTGGGAATCTTCAAAGTTAACCATGTCAGTTAACTGCAAACAGTTTTCAAAGTGCAACATAAACCATCATTTGCCATGGGAAGTCATGTGGCAACATACAGAGGACATTTTAAAACACAAAATTTACTTCTGAATGTTTTTTTAAAGACGTGACTTACAATACATTATGAATGAATATAATTATGAAAGCACTTCAGGGTGTATTATTATAATGGCCTATGACAAATATCATTTTTTACCATATGTTTTATCTTAAAATATCCTGTATCCTTTAGTTTTAAGTAGATTGTTACTAATTTTCAAGAAAAAAGGCTTATTAATCCTTGTTAGGTAGAGACACTCTCTATATAGCATGAAATGGATTGCTTTGATTAAATTATCCAAAAACCTAGAGCTAATTGAACAGTAATACCTGATTTGTTTAGATTCCTAAAATGCAGTATTGAAATCTAAATTAGCTGTTTTTATCAAACTGGTCTACCTACTTTTGCCACCAAAGCTACTGTCTTGGTAGCTGCTGAGAAAAATTACCCTTTCCTTCGAAATCCCATCCCCACCCCCAGCTTCTCCCATCTCCCCATGCTCCATTTCCCTGTGTGTTTGTTGTTACTGTTGTTTTTTTGTTTTTTGAGACAGGGTCTCCCTGTGTCACCCAGGCTGGAGTGTGGTGGCACGATCTCAGCTCACTGCAGCCTCGACCTCCCAGGTTCAGGTGATCCTCCTACCACAGCCTCCCAAGTATCTGGGATGACAAGTCCCAGCTAATTTTTGTGTTTTTTGTAGGGATGGAGGCTTGCCATGTTGCCCAGGCTGGCCTTGAGCTCCTGGGTTCAACTGATCCTTCTGCCTCCGCCTCTCAAAGTACTGGGATTATAGGCATGAGACACTGTGCCCTGCCCTGTTCCCCTTAATGGTATCTTAGAGTTCACTTCCCCCAACACAGCTGATCCCCGTCAGGGGTCCTCCGTATAGATCAGCGCCCCTGTTATTGCACTTCTCGTCTGACACTTGGCGTCAGCACTCACAGTCACTTACTGAGTAAGTGATCCTGTTTGACGGACTCTTTATCGGACTAAGTGACAAGTTCTTCATAAGCAGAAAGCCTCTTCTAATTCACACGTAGGATCCAGTAAGAACTCCATTATAGAAAATGCTCAATAAATGTTTGTGATAACTGAGGGATAAGTAAACAGCCTCGTTTGCAGTCTTTCTTTACTTTTTGTCCTTGCGAGCCTGCATAAGAACAAGCCACACTGGGCAGTATCACTTCTGCTGAGTGTATCTTTTTTTTTTTTCTTTAACTTTTATTTTAAGTTCTGGGGTACATGTGCAGGATGTGCAGGTTTGTTACATAGGTAAATGTGTGCCATTGTGGTTTGCTGCACAGATCAACCCATCACCTAGGTATTAAGCCCAACATCCATTAGCTACTCTTCCTGATGCCTTCCCTCCCCGCAAAACCCCTCTCCGACAGGCCCCAGTGTGTGTTGTTGCCCACCATGTATCCACGTGTTCTCACCATTCAGCTCCCACTTACAAATGCGAACATGTGGCATTTTGTTTTCTGTTCCTGCATTAGTTTGTTGATGGCTTCCAGCTCCATCCATGTTCCTGGAAAGGACATGATCTCATTCCTTTTTATGGCTGCATAGTATTCCATGGTGTTTATGTACCACATTTTCTTTATCCAGTCTATCATTGATGGGCATTTGGGTTGATTCCATGTCTTTGCTATTGTGAATAGTGCTGCAGTGAACATACACATGCATTTATCTTTATAATAGAATGATTTATATTCCTTTGGGCATATACCCAGTAATGGGATTGCTGGGTCAAATGGTATTTCTGCCTCTAGGTTTTTGAGGAATCACCACACTGTCTTCCACAATGCTTGAACTAATTTACACTCCCATCAACAGAGTAAAAGTGTTTCTTTTTCTCTACAACCTTGCCAGCATCTGCTGTGTTTTGACTTCTTAGTAGTAGTCATTCTGACTGGTGTAAGATGGCATCTCATTTTGGTTTGGATTTGCATTTCTCTAATGATCAGTGATGTTGAGTTTTTTTTTCATATGTTTGTTGGTCACACGTACATCTTCTTTTGAAAAGTGTCTGTTTATGTCTTTTGCCCACTTTTTAGTGTTTTTTTTTTTTCTTATACATTTGTTTAAGTTCCTTGTAGACTCTGGATATTAGATAGATAGATTTCAAAAATTTTCTCCAATTCTGTAGGTTGTCTGTTTATTCTGATGATAGTTTCTTTTGCTCTGCGGAAGCTCTTTAATTAGACCCCATTTGTTACTTTTTCCTTTTGTTGCCATTGCTTTTGGTGCTTTCATCATGAAACCTTTGCCTGTGTCTATGTTCTAAATGGTATTGCCTAGATTTTCTTCTAGGGTTTTTATAGTTTTGGATTTTATAATACATTTAAGTATTTAATCCATCTTGAGTTGATTTTTATATATCGTATAAAGGAGTCTAGTTTCAGTTTTCTGCACATGACTAGCAGGACTAACAGCACCATTTATTAAATAGCGAGCCCTTTCCCCACTGCTTCTGTCAAGTTTGTTGAAGATCAGATGGTTGTAGATGTATGGTCTTATTTCTGAGTTCTCTAGTCTGTTCCATTGGTCTATGTGTCTGTTCTTGTACCAGTACTATGCTGTTTTGTTTACTGTAGTCTGTGTCTTTAATTGGGTACTGCATGTTTATATACGTAGGAGAATCCTAACCTAACACTGCAGAGACCCAGAATCTCATCCTGACATAGTCACTAGCACAATATGAAAACTGGCTATTGTATCTGCCTATTTCCTTTTCTGCATCATAGGAATTGAGATAACTTCCCAACCACAGAGAACTGTGTTGAGACCTAAATTATATAAAGAAAGGTAACTGCCAGAAAAAAAAAAAGGACCAGTAGTTAGAGTTGGATTTAGGACTCTCCTCTGGGGAGCTATACTTCAATTTATTATGGTACAACCAGAAAGAATGAATTTTATATCCAGCAACTTATTCCCAAAATGACTGTTCCTGTCACTTCCAAACCTTAGTCTGTGTAACTCTCTTCCAAAGGCTATTCACTGATTAGATGTTCTGATTGCAGTACTTTAAACTCAACCTGACTTCAGTCTATAATAGAATGATTGGCAGGTAATCAAGAGGCCAGAGATTCATAGAGGCAATATTTTCTTTGTAATCTGAGGCTAATACAGTCATCAGATACAGCAGCAATTGTGTGTTTAAGCCTTCATGACTAGAGAGACAGTTGTATCTTATCATTAGAAAAATGACTGTAGTATCTTCTAATCACATAGTAAACTAACACTAACAGAATAAAAAATCATTTTTGTTTGGGTTTATTTTATTTTTATGTAAAAGCTGGCATGTACTTCATACCTGAAATACTTGAGACAGTGAAACTTACACTAAAAAATCCAGAACAGAAAAGAAACTAGGGGCTGTGTTCTTCTCCAACTTGGCTGGGCTCCAGCCTGTGCTTTGCAAACATTTCCACGTCCTTGCATTTGTGGAATTTTATTCATTTTCTTTTGCGCCTGTAGTCACAGCTATTCGGGAGGCTGAGGCAGGAGAATTGCTTGAACCCAGCAGGCAGAGGTTGCGGTGAGCCAAGATTGCGCCATTGCACTACAGCCTGGGCAACAAGAACGAAACTCGGTCCTAAAAAATGTAAGTAAATAAAAATTTTAAAAAGACGTTTCCTTCTGGAAAATGCTAATCTCGTGGAAACATTAGGACTAGAGAAATTTTAAAACCCAGAAAATGACAGAGATGATCACAGAAAGTGGGCTTCAAGAGAGGGCAGAGCCACATGTTATTTCTCCCTCAGCCTGCTCTTGAAACACCTTTTTTTCTCTCCTTTGAGAGTTGTTGTCTGGCTCTGCCACTCGTATTGGAGTGCAGTGGTCTCTAGAGTGTTATTTGTCATCTGAAATTGTTTTTCTCTGTTTTGTCTAAATTTGCACACCTCCTCTGCTCAGCAACTGGCCTAAGAACTCAGGATAGATGAAAACAGATCTTGGCCACGTGTAGTGCCCCAGACACATGCCCACGCTGCACATCTCTTACCTCTTGCCTGGGATCTCTCTCTTAGGAGATGTTGATTGGTCTAGGATCTGTTTAGTACCCACGTATATACAATCTGGAAGTCTAGGTAAGTTAACATTCCTTAGAGTAAAACCTGGCTAGTGGAAGGTGGAGACTGGCAGATGAATTTTTCTCCCTTCCTGCCCTGGTGCAGCCGTTGTCAGACACAGTAGCTCACATGGCTGTAGGGAAACAGGTGCATATGGTCCCACACCACACCAGCCCATCACCTAGCTCCTCTCCTGCCTCCCTTGCCTCCCCTTGGGACTCACTCCTACTTTTACGGATTTGCACACCCTAATAACAAATGAGCACATACATTTTTGCCTCAAGCTTTGTTTTTAAAAAATCTGAATTAAGACAACAGTAGGAGTGTGGATAAATGTAAAGTGAAAGTTAGGAAGGTAGGAAGGGAAGAAAGTCCCTTTCTTAGCATGATGAAGTTAGCATTATGAGGAGGTATGCATACTGTGAAAATTGTCAGAATCAAGATGGAGTCACTAATGTTAAAAACAAACTAACAAACAACAAAAAACCTGACAAATAGAGCTGGGGTAAGCCAGGAAAAAACACTTGCATATCTGATAACTAAACTGTCAAAAAAGACTCTGCAACACTACAACGTCGGGCAAAGGTCACCGCAATACAATCTTATGCAAAAACATGCTTCTGCAAGGACATCTGCCCAGCAACTGACTGTCCAACCTTGAACTGGCATTATCCTCATTGCTGATCTTCATAGCCAAGGATAATCATTTCAAAACAATTATGTAATTCTTTTCATTTTTTTAAAGCCTTTGTCTTCCTTTATCTCCTTGAATATGCATATAGTTTACTATGGCACATGTATTCCCACGGCAGTGTTCTGTTCCCAAATGAATATCTTTTTCTTTTAGAGAGCCTCTTCTGTTATTTAGGTTGACAATAATAACACTAAATTTGATAAAAATATTATATAGGAAAACAACTGGTTGCATGTCAAGAATAATACCATCTTGAAGTAAAACTGCCATAATGACCGATGTTTGACTCCTGCATACCGAGGTGTTCCTGCAGCAAGGTCAAGAAACAGACCAGTCGCAGTGGCTCATGCCCGAAATCCCAGCACTATGGGAGGCTGAGGTGGGTGGATCACTTGAGGTCAGGAGTTCGAGACCAGTCTGGCCAACATGGTGAAACCCCATCTCTACTAAAAATACAAAAATTAGCCAGGCATGGAGGTACCCCAGCTGAGGCACGAGAGTCACTTGAACCCAGGAGGCAGAGGTTGCAGTGAGCTGAGATCGCACCACTGCATGCCAGCCTGGGTGACAGAGTGAAACTCCGTCTCAAAAAAAGAAAAAAAAAGAAAAAAGAAAAGGAAAAAGAAACAATGTCTAATGCCTGTAGCATAGAAAGCCCTCATACAGATGCTTATCTAACTCCTCCCGTGGTCATGGGTTTCACAAGAGGTTTATGAGCACCTGCACGTATTTTACCAAAAAACTTGCTATATAAAAAACACTTTCTGGAGGGCGGGTGCAGGAATCCACTGTCTTACAGCCACCCGAGACTTAAGTCCCTATTAAATCTTTCTTTCTGAGAAACTGGATTTGTCAGCCTCTTTCTTTGACCTGTCAGCTCCCCTGTCTTTTGGGGGGTAGGTCCGCATATACCTGCTCACTATGGACCATTTATAAACAGGACAACTTTAAATCAGGTTTTAAAAGTCCTTCATGATGTGTTGCTTTAAACTCTATTCGGTAGATGACGGTGGTGAAAGGGTGGTTTTACCTGACAGCAAAATTGAGGAGTGATGGGCAAGAAGTGTCGATGAGAGGGCCTGGCAACACAGGCTGATCCACAGGATGAAATACTTCTGCCATGGGGACATGCTTATCCATTGGCTGCCTAAAAATAATAGAAAGCTTGATTTAAGAAAGTTGGAGTGTCTACTCTCTTTCCTCTTTCTTTTTTTCCTCTATGACTGTGGGTTTACCTTTACTCAAGGTTTGTTCATTGGCCCTCTGCCTTTCTTAATCCCTTCAAGAATGCATCTAGAAAGTACATATAAAAGTAGATGATCTATACCTTTGGTGGGTGCAATTAGCCAAAGTGAAACTGCAGGAGAAGCGAGCACAAGGGAAGAGGTCCAGTGTAGGTGGAGCCCGTTCACTTCCTTGTGAACAAACATGAGCTTGCTAGGTGCCCCAAACTGAGGACCCAGCATTGCATTAAGGAGCAACCCTAATCTTCCCTCTCTATTAAAAACCAGAATTATTTTAATTTGTGCCATTACCCACTGGTGGTTCTAAGAATGGTGATTGCAGCAGCAGCAAGGCTGTTGACATTAACTGAAGATGCACCAGTGGGCCTTGCCTCATGTCCAGGCACTGGCAGGACAGAAAGAGAGGCAGATGTGCTGTGACAACAGTAGAGATGATGAACCAAACACTGTACCACAGTGCAGCATCACATTTGGCCTCCAGGGGGCTCATGGACTACAGTGACTGTAGTGGTGTTCAATGCTGACGGTCATGTGAAAAGTGCTCACCCATTCTCCTCAACAGCCCAACCCCAACACATGGCGATCTGTCATTTCATGTAGGGGAATCATGACTGACCAGCTGTAAAGCTAGTAAGGGCTTAATAGAGACTATTATCCCTTTTTCTACCATTGCTGTGTTGCACTATGGCCTCATTTGTCTATGGTCTAGCAAACCTTGTCACAAAAATGTGTCATGATACTTTGATTAGGAAATCTCTGACTTCAATTCTCACAAAGTAGAATTTTACTAAATTTTTAGTTCCATGATAATAACTGAATTTATCTTGTTTCTTACACCACAGCCACCTAGTTTCATCTCTACACTTTCCTATCTTGGCAACCATAGAAGCGCTCTCCTTGTCACTTAGATCCAGAACATAGTCTCATCTTTGACTGAGCCTGCTTTATCTTCTGTACCCAGGCAGGCAAAAAGTCCTCCTCCTAGCCCTCAGTCTCATCCATTTCTAGTGTTATTACTTCCAATAAAATAAACCCTCAAATGAAACAAATAAAGTTATAAGTAAGCTATAAAATCACAAACTTATAAATAATTGCATGACAATAAGTAACTAATTCATTTAAAATGATTACCATATAATCTCATATTTGAAATACTTCTCACTCTAATCTGACCCCAATTAAATATCCCTTTTGTCCTGGAACTGGAACTCTCTCATAGACAGTAAATAAATAAGCTCAGTATTTAATATAGAATGAAAATAATTGTAAGTATAACATGAGAAAGAATGTGGAGACATTATCAGGCTTCAGAGAAGGCCTCATGAAGAAGCGATATTTAGCTGAAATCCAAAGGATAATTGGCAGTGGGAGAAAAATGGAACTCACACAAAGACAAGGTAATTTAGGGAAGCTTCCTCCTCACTGGTCTTTCATTGAGTAACGTAAGATGCTCCTAACTTGGCATAACGCATGAACAAAATAATCACATGTCTTGAGCACATGGTCATGCTGTCATGGGTTGATTAATCCTGACTTGAGGCTCTTGTATTTTTGATAAGACATTTAACCTCATCCCTGAATGGGGGTTTTCATTTTTTCTTCCTCAAAAGTTGCTGTTCTTGATTCCAGGTCTCTGTAGGACCTTTCAGGACTTCCTAGTGTATTCTCTGCAGAATTGCTCTGATTACATCAACTTAATTACATTACTTTAGGCACAGCTCTGTAAAGGAAAACCTGGCTTCTTGTCTGGCTGATTGGGTTTTTTCTCCATACAGCTTCACTACAACTCACCTGCACAGTGACTAAAAGCCTTTCAGAGACTCACACCATCTAATTCACTCAACAATGTAGAAATTGTGTCCAAGAAGTGAGTCATTTTTTTTACTTTTATAACCTCATTTGCAAAGAACACGAGCGCATTTGATTTTGTTGAGTGATTTTGTTTCTGATATGCCTTTGTTATACAACAATAATTCTGATAGAGGTTTTCATGCTTTGTTGGTTTTCAAAAATTATTTTTATTATTATTTACACTGCTGATATGTTTTGGCTTTGTGTCCCCACCCAAATCCCATCTTGTAGCTCCCATAATTTCCATGTGCTGTGGGAGGGACCTGGTGGGAGATGATTGAATCAGGGGGGTGGGTCCTTCCCATGCTGATCTCATGATAGTGAATGGGTCTCATGAGAGCTGATGGTTTTAAAAATGAAAGTTCCCCTGCACAAGCTCTCCCTTTGCCTGCTGCCATCCACATAAGATGTGACTTGCCTTCTGCTATGATTGTGAGGCCTCCCTAGCCATGTGGAACTGCAAGTCCAATAAACATCTTTTTCTTTTTTTTGTAAATTGCTCAGTCTTTGGTATGTCTTTATCAGCAGCATGAAAATAGGCTAATACAGTAAATTGGTACCAGTAGAGTGGGGTGCTGCTAAAAAGATACCCAAAAATGTGGAAGCAACTTTGGAACTGGGTTAACAGGCAGGGGTTGCAACAATTTTTAGGACTCAGAAGAAGACAGGAAAATGTGGGACAATTTGGAGCTCCCTAGAGACTTGTTGAACGGCTTTGACCAAAAACCTGATAGTAATATGTACAATAATGTCCAGGTTGAAGTGGTCTCAGATGGAAATGAGGAACTTGTTGGGAATTGGAGCAAAGGTGAATTTTGTTATGTTTTAGCAAAGAAATTGGCTATTGGTGGCATTTTGCCCCTGCCCTAGAGATTTGTGGAACTTTGAACTTGAGAGAGATGATTTAGGGTATTTGGCAGAAGAAATTTCTAAGCAGTATAGCATTCAAGAAATGACTTGGGTGTTGTTAAAGGCATTCAGTTTTATAAGGGAAACAGAGCATAAAAGTTCTGAAAATTTGCAGCCTGACAATGGGATAGAAAAGAAAATCCCATTTTCTGAGGAGAAAGTCAAGATGGCTGCAGAAATTTGCATAAGTAATGAGGAGCTGAATGTTAATCCCCAAGACAATGAGGAGAATATCTCCAGGGCATGTCGGAGGTCTTCAGAGTGGCCCCCTCATCACAGGCCCAGAAGTCTAGGAGGAAAAAGTGGTTTTGTGAGCTGAGCCCAGAGTCACTGTGCCATATGCCGTGTAGGGACTCAGTGCCCTGCATTGCATCCACTCCAGCCATGGCTGAAAGGGGCCAATGTAGAGCTCAGGCTGTGGCTTCAGAGGGTGCAAGCCTCAAGTCTTGGCAACTTCCACATGGTATTGAGACTGCGAGTGTACAGAAGTCAAGAACTGAGGTTTAGGAACCTCCGCCTAGATTTCAGAAGATGTATGGAAATGCCTGGGTGCCCAGGCAGAATTTTGCTATAGGGGCAGGGTCCTCATGGAAAACCTCTGCTAGGGCAGTGAAGAAGGGGTCCGGAGTCACCACACAGAGTCCCTACTGGGGCACCACCTAGTGGAGCTGTGAGAAGAGGGCACCATCCTCCAGACCCCAGAATGATAGATCCACCGACAGTTTGCACTGTGGACCTGGAAAAGCCACAGAGGCTCACTGCCAGCCCATGAAAGTAGCCAGGAGGGAAAGTAGCCTGCAAAGCCATAGGGATTGAGTTTTCCAAGACCGTGGGAACTCAACTCTCACATCAGAGTGACCTGGATATGAGACATGGAGTCAAAGGTGATCATTGTGGAACTTTAAGATTTGACTGCCCTGCTGGATTTCAAACTTGCATGGGGCTTGTAGCTTCTTCATTTTGGCCATTTTCTTTTTTCATTTGGAATGGCTGTATTTACCCAATGCCTGTATCCCCATCATATCTAGGAAGTAACTAACTTGCTTTTGATTTTACTGGCTCACAGGCGAAAGGTGCTTGCCTTGTCTTGGATGAGACTTTTGACTGCGGACTTTTGAGTTAATGTTAAAATGAGTTGAGACTTTGGGGGACTGTTGGGAAGGCATGACTAGCTTTGAAATATGAAGATATGAGATTTGGGAGAGACTGAGGGAAAATGATATGGTTTGGTTCTGTGTCCCCATCCAAATCTCATCTTGTAGCTCCCATAATTCCCATGTACTGTGGGAAGGACCTGATGGGAGATGATTGAATTGCGGGGGTGGGTCTTTCCCATGTTGTTCTCGTGATAGTGAATGGGTCTCATAAGATCTGATGGTTTTAAAAATGGGAGTTTCCCTGCATAAGCTCTCTCTTTGCGTGCTGCAATCCACGTAGGATGTGACTTGCTCTTCCTTGCCTTCTGCCGTGATCGTGAGGCCTTCCCAGCCATGTGGAATTGTAAGTCCAATAAACCTCCTTTTATAAATTTCCCGGTCTTGAGTAAGTCTTTATCCGCTGTGTGAAAATGGACTAATACAACGACTCATCATCATTTTACAAAATCACATTATTGTTCAGCTGGGAGGGTCCAAATCACATTAACAATCTGAGTTGTAGGAACTGGCCTGTCCATCCCTTTGATCAGGCACACAAAAATCTGGAAGACTTTATAATTGCTGTGCTGTGCACTTGGCACTCAAGGTTAGTCTAGGCCAAGGGGAAAACAGAAATAGGTCTGCTGGCTGCTATATTAGTGACAGAGGACCAGCTTTCCGCTGGAAAATGGAGGTGCAAAATCAAAGTCTTTATCTGGAGAACACAGGGAGTAAAACACACTTCCAAAATCACCTTCTAGACGATGGCCGGATCCAGAGGCCTGACAGCAGGATTCTAGACTATTGGGTGAAAGACAAGCTTCAAAACTGGCTGCTGACTGATGGGATTGAACAATCAGTATTCACCTTTTTAATCTTGCATGCTTTGTATTTTTCATGCCTTTCAGAAAAATGTAAAAATTATCGTGAGTCCTCACTACCCCATAGAAACTCTTTACATTATTTCTACCACTGTTCTCTAAAGGGAATAAATAATCAGGATAAAAAACTGTAAGCAAAGCTACTTAGAACTGCTCTGGCTTCTTTGAGTCGGTATGCAGACCACTTGGCGTTCCTAACGTTGCCTTTTCTACTTCACTTTTTGTTTATCTTTGCAATTAGACATTAATCACAAACATATGAGGCAGATACACAGAAAAATAAAAGAAGAAAGCCAAGTTTTTCTGAGTATCAAAATTAGTTTGAATGAAAAGTGGTTTTGTTTTATTTTATAATTTTACTTGCACAATTAATTTTTATTTTTCAGAGCTGAGCTTTTCAAAGGGGTGAATGTGAATGTATTTATTATATTCCACATGTCTGAAAATCACACACACAAAGACTCTTGGAAAAGCCGACCGCTTTCTTCTGGCAATGGCACGGTGCCCTAGAAAGGATCCAGGTGGAAGTGGGGCCCGTGAGGACGTCAATGGGCAGCCCTCCAATCTCAATGTCATGGTGTTCCAGTGGAGATGAAAAAGGCTCCTGACTCATTGAGGCTCTGACATCAAATTGGATTACTATAAGGCAATCCTATTTAAAAGAAAACCCAATTTGTGTAGAGCTTTTCTCACAGGTTCCAGCCTCTCATTTGTTTAGAAAATGCAAAATCAAATTAGAAGATTTTGCCTTGTATCTTATTATTCGAATCAACATTGATAATTGCTTTATTTTCTTAAAGGAAATGATGGTAAGTTTGTTTATGGAAGAGAATAGATTGGAGGTGTCTAAAGGTCCTTCACAGGGCCCCCGGGAGACCACAAGAAAGAATTACAATGGTGGCCTTGCCAGATAATGGTCATTTAAGAACATCTCAGTAGAACGAGGGTGTAGCACGGAAAGTAATGAAGAATCTGGAAATGTGAAGTGGCCATACTTTAGGCAGGGGTGAGATCGACTTGAATTAGGTAAACATTCATTTAGTGCTTTGTTCAAACAAATACTTATAGACCATGTTTTCAGTGCTTGGCACTGTGCCAGAAGTTGGTGTTATAACTCGTGTGATACCATTCCTATCCTTGTCCATTATACAGTCTAGTGGGATGGGGTTGAGGCAACAATAAGCAAACAATTATTGCACTGGAGGGTGGTAAGTGTTTAGACAAAATTAGATTCAAAGCATAAGGGGGAACAAGAACTGAAATATTCAAAATATTCAAAAAAGAAGAAAACATAGTGATTGGTAGCATTTGAGGTGGGGCAATCTCAGACAAGGATTGTGAAAAATTTGTCATGGAATTCTTTTTTTGTGGTTTTTTCATCAAGGGACAATTTCCCTTCTTTCTGTGCTTTTCCCCATAGAGATGTTTAGACTCTGCTGCTTGGATCCATCTCACAGGAAAGCAATCTTAAAAACTCATAAGGTTTGATGCTTCAGTGTCTTACTGTTCTCATAAGTATTTGCTTCATATACTTCAAACAAAACAACATATTGCAACAGATAGAATGCAGAGCAATAAGCCAGGCATTAAAGGGATTTGCACAAATGTGAAACTGTGCTACTCTTCCCACTATTTTGTCTTATTTTAGAAAATAGATTTGGTTTTTTTTAAAATATATGATTTATGTTCTCATGCAATGGATCTTCAGCAGCCTTAGTTTCTTTTTCTAATATGGTAAATATAGATAAATATAACCCAAATAAGCAAAAGCTCACAGGAATCTTCAATATTTTTTAGTGGTGTAAAGAGGTCTTGAGATAAAAACGTTTGAGAACCACTGCAATTAAAACATCAGGATTTGAATTTTTTCTAACCATCTAATAGGAATGTGGCCTCGGTCCAAATATTTAACATTTTTATTTAAATATTTAAATATTTAACATCCCAGAATCTCAGTTTGCTCATCTGTAATTTGGGTTTTGAACATAGCTATCTCACAGCCGCCTTGTGAAGATTAAAAACAGTATCTTTGTAAATTGATAATGCAGCTAATGTTTAGTATATATTATCTTCAGGAAGAATCCATACCTGGGAAGCATGAGCCTTCTGGTCAGAAGTTTCTTCTGTGATAAGGTAAGTGTCATTCTCCACAGTTTTGTCATGTCCTGATGGAGAAATCCTTAGGGACAATCCCATTCATTTTGATCTCTGTGCAGGCTCATTTAGCTACTTTCGGATTATAATTTCAGTCTCCCAGCTATTCCAGGGAAGACAGTTTCTTGGACAGTGGAGAAGAGCAAATATATATAACAGTTGTAAATTAATAGCAGTAGTTCTTATTTCTAAGAACATCGATCTTTTATGAATTTATGTACCTTTTTTTTTTTTTGAGATGGAGTCTACCGCTCTGTCAGCCAGGCTGGAGTGCAGTGGACGGATCTCAGCTCACTGCACAAGCTAAGGCCTCCTGAGTTTACATATTCTCCTGCCTCAGCCTCGGGTAGCTGGGACTACAGGCGCCCGCCACTCGCCCGGCTAGTTTTTTGTATTTTTTGAGATGGGGTTTCTGCCGTGTTAGCAGGATGGTCTCGATCTCCTGACCTGCGTGATCCGCCCGTCTCGTACTCCCAAAGTGCTGGGATTACAATTTATGTACCTTAAAATAAAACTGCATTGAGCTCTGCTGGCAGCAGAGTCTCAGTACTAAGCCTTATGGACCTGTAGAGTCCCAAAGCGCATTTAATGGTGATCAAATTGAGTCTAGAACAGAAAATTTAGGCAAAAAGTAGCGACAGAAATATATAGTGTGCTTCTAATACTCCCAAAGGTACTACTACTACCACATGAGACAGGCCCCTTCCCTCCTCCTAGGGTATTTTAACTATTACTTTTAATGGCAAAAACCACAACTACTTTTGCAGCAGCCTAATACTTCCTTCTACCTATTACTTAATTGTGAGTATATTGCACACTTCTAGAAACATCCTATTATAAACACATGCTATTGCTATTAATGTTTCAAAAATTATTTTTATTCAGTTAACTGTTTTCTCTCGTAAAATAAAATTATGATCATAAATTTAAAATTTTTAAAGTATATTACATTATTTGCAACAGATGTTATGCATATATAGTACTTTCTAGAAGAGTATTACTGCCAGTTGAAAACTATTCCTCAAAACAACAAATTAGAAATCGTGGACTATCAAACCACCGCCTCATACCTCCTTTTTATGCTAGTTAAGAAATTAGGATTTTATGAAGCATCAACTTTTCCATCCTGTGCTGGAGTTACTGTCCTTTAGGGATTAAATTTATGTGGAAAAAGCAAGCCAAGAATTTTGCCTTAGGATTTTTAACGTAATCACCAAGGCTGTTCTATTTTTCCCAAATAGTGCTCAATGTAGCAACATAACCCTTTAGTATCAAATAAAGGGAGGCGATTAGTCCAATAAAAATTTTAGAATGATTCGTTGAGTAAATATGTTCCAAGAGCTGAATAATTTACTTTAAAAATACCAGGAAATTTTTCTTCTTTTATATAAACCATTGACTTTCCAAGCTCACCTGCAATGTATTCCTCACATTTCTATCCCATATGGAAATACTAGAAATTGAATCATTTATATCTATCCTCTAAAGAATAATTTTTTACCCAATATTTTTGGAGATTTGTCCAAGTTATATCTGTAGTTGGTTTTTATTTTTCATTTTAATTTTGGATTAGTATTTCAGTGAATGAATATACCACATGTTGTCTGTTCATTCTGTTCATGGACATGCAGATTGGTTTGAACATTACAAATAATGCTGTGGTGCACCCTTTTGTACCTGTCTCCTTAGCACGTGTGCAGCGTTTCTCTTAAACATGAGCCCAGAATTCGAATATGTGGGTCTTAGGACATATACACACCCTGGAACATGCTTATGCTCTCTCCTAAGTATTGGGAGTTCCCACTTCTTCTTTACATGCTTCTCCATGTTGGATGTTAAAAATATCTTATTAATAAAATGTATGTAAATTGTTATTTTCATTGAGGTCCTCTTTCTCTCTCTCTTTCTTTCTTTCTTTCTTTCTTTCTTTCTTTCTTTCTTTCTTTTTTTTTTCTCTTTTTTTTTTTTTTTTTTTCTTGAGATGGAGTTTCACTCTTCTTGCCCAGGTTGGAGTGCAATGGTGCAATCTCAGCTTACTGCAGCCTCCGCCTCCTGGGTTCAAGTGATTCTCCTGCCTTGGCCTCCCAAGTAGCTGGGATTACAGGCACCCACCACCACCCAGCTAATTTTTTGTATTTAGTAGAAACAGAAATTTCACCATGTTGGTCAGGCTGGTCTTGAACTCCTGACCTCAGGTGACCATCTGCCTAGGCCTTCAGGTGCTGGGATTCAGGCATGAGCCACTGCACCCTGCCTCCATTGAGATTTAAGTCTGTATTTCCCTAATAGTTAGGATGAATATTTTTTCCCATGTGTTTAATGGCTGTTTGAGTGTCTTTTTTAACTTTATTTTTACATTAATTTGCACAAGATCTTCAGATACATGCAAGAATCATTGTGTTTGTTGACAATATTTCTCAGTATGGCCTTGGTTTTTCACTCTCATAAAAATCTTTTGTTGTACAGGAATTCAAAATTTTGATAATCTAATTCATTCATCTTTTTAAAAAAAGTTTTTGTTTTGTTGTGTGTGTCTTGCTTAAGAAATCCTTCCCTAGGCCGGGCGCGGTGGCTCAAGCCTGTAATCCCAGCACATTGGGAGGCCGAGACGGGCGGATCACAAGGTCAGGAGATCGAGACCATCCTGGCTAACACGGTGAAACCCCGTCTCTACTAAAAAGAATACAAAAAAACTAGCCGGGCGTAGTGGCGGGCCCCTGTAGTCCCAGCTACACGGGAGGCTGAGGCAGGAGAATGGCGTGAACCCCGGGGGCAGAGCTTGCAGTGAGTGGAAATCGCGCCACTGCACTCCAGCCTGGGCGACAGAGCGAGACTCCGTCTCAAAAAAAAAAAAAAGAAATCCATCCCTAATCTAACTTCATAAATGCGTACTCTTACATTTTCTTCTAAAAGTTTTACTTTTCACATTTATAACTTTAACCTACTTTAGAATTCTTTTATGTATGTATGGTACACTGACTTGCAATGCCTCCTCCAGCATATATCAAGTTTTCTAATACGTGTGAGTCTTTCTGCTTCTATGGTTTGTAGCATTGATGTATTTGTGTATCCCTGCACAAATACTGTACTATCCCAACAGCTTTCACAACATTAGTATAATTTTGCTGTCTTGTAAGCAGCCCTTTGCTGTGATTATTGTCACTGTTGTTTTTCAATACTCTATTGACTTTTTTTAACCCTTTGATTTTCTATATTGTTTTCTAACCACTTGTTACAAAAATCACAAGAAATTCTGTTGATAGGTTAAGAAGTATCATATAGGATGTATACACTAATTTTGGAAACACTGACTTAAAAAATTTATTTTAAGTTCGAGAGTACATGTGCAGGTTTGTTAAAACTCATGTCACGCAGGTATTAAGCCTAGTACCCATTAGTTTTTTTTCCTGATCCTCTCTCTCCTCCCACCCTCCACCTTCCAGTAGACCTCCATGGCTGTTGTGCCCCTCTATGTGTCCATATGTTCTCATCATTTGGCTCAGCCTTTTAAGTGTGAAAATGTGGTATTTGGTTTTCTGTTTCTGCATTAGTTTGCTAAGGATAGTGGGCTCCAGCTTTATCCATGTTGCTGCAAAGGGCATGATCTTTTTCTTTTTATCACTGCATAGTATTCCATGGTGTATATGTATCATATTTTCTTTATCAAGTCTATCATTGATGGGCATTTAGATTAGTTTTATGTCTTTGCTATTGTGAATAGTGCTGTGATGAACGTACACATGCATGTGTCTTTATGGTAGAACAATTTCTATGTCTTGGGTCTATACCCAGAAATGGGATTGCTGGGTCAAATGGTAGTTCTGTTTTTAGGTCTTTGAGAAATCACCAAACTGTTTTACACAATGCTTGAACTAATTTACAATTCCACCAACAGTGTATAAGCATTCCTTTCCTTTTTCTCTGCAACCTCACCAGCATCTGTTATTTTTTGACTTTTTAATAGTAGTCATTCTGACTGGTGTGAGACGGTATCTCATTGTGGTTTTGATCTGCATTTCTGTAATGATCAATGATATTGAGCTTTTCTTTTCATACACTTGTTGGCTACATGTATGTCTTCTTTTGAAAAGTGTCTGTTCATGTCCTTTGCCCACTTTTTAATGGGGTTGTTTTTTTCTTGTAAATGTGTTTAAGTTCCTTATAGATGTTGGATGTTAGACCTTTGTCAATGCATAGTTTGCAAAAATGTTCTTCCATTCTGAAGGTTGTCTGTTTACTGTGTTAATAGTTTCCTTTGATGTGTAGAAGCCTTTTAGTTTAATTAGATAATATTTGTCAATTTGTGCTTTTGTTACAATTGCTTTTGGCATCTTTGTCATGAAATCTTTTCCTGTTCCTATGTCTAGAATGGTATTGTCTAGGTTGTCTTCCAGGGTTTTTATAGTTTTGGGTTTTATGTTTAAGTATTTTATCCATCTTTAGTTGATTTTTGTATGTGGTGTAAGAAAGTGGTCCAGTTTAAATCTTCTGCATATGGTAAGCTAGTTATCCCAGCACCATTTATTGAATATGGTGTTGACTTTGTCAAAGATCAGAAAACTGTGAGTGTGCAACCTTATTTCTGGGCTCTCTATTTTGCTCCATTGGTCTGTGTGCCTGTTTTTGTACCAGCATTGTTTTGGTTACTGTAGCCCTGCAGTATAGTTTGACGTCAGGTAGTGTGATGCCTCTAGCTTTATTCTTTTTGCTTAGGATTGCCTTGGCTATTTGGGCTCTTTTTTGGTTCCATGTGAATTTTATTTTACTTATTTTTTCTGTCAGGGTGATTTTTATTTTTTTATTTTTTTGCTGTGTTTAACTTTTTTAAAAATTTCAGTAGGTTTTTGGAAAACAAGTGGTGTTTGGTTGTATGAATGTTCTTTAGTGTTGATTTCTGAGATTTTGGTGCACTCATCACACAAGTAGTGTACACTGTACTCAATGTGTAGTCTTTTATCCCTCATCCTCCTCCCACCCTTTCCCACAGGTCCCCAAAGTCCATCGTATCATTCTTATGTCTTTGTTCCCTCATAGCTTAGCTCCCACTTATAAGTGAGAGCATACAATGGTTTTCCATTCCTGAGTTACTTCACTTAGAATAATGGTCTCCAATTCCATCCAGGTTGCTATGAATGCCATTATTTCATTCAGCTATAAGCTGAATAATATATCATGGTGTATACATATTCCACATTTTCGTTATCCACTCATTGACTGATTGGCAATTGGACTGGTTCCATATTTTTGCACTTGTGAATTGTCTTGCTCTAAACATGCATGTGCAGGTATCTTTTTCATATGATGACTTCTTTTCTTTGGGTAGATAACCAGGAGTGGGATTGCTGGACCAAATGGTAGAACTACTTCACTTCTTTAGGAAATCTCCACAGTGTTTTCCATAGTGGCTGTACTAGTTTACATTCCCATCAACAGTGTAAAAGTTTTCCCTTTTCACCACATCAATGCCAACATCTGTTATTTTTTTCTTTTTTGATTATGGCTATTCTTTCAGGACTGAGGTGATATCACATGGTGTTTTTGATTGGCTTTTCCCTGAGCATTAGTGATGTTGAGAATTTTCCCCATATGTTTGTTGGCCATTTGTTTATCTTCTTTTGAGAATTGTCTATTCATGTCCTGAGCTCACTTTTTGGTGGGATTGTTTGTTGTTTTTTCTTGCTGATTTGAGTTCCTTGTAGATTCTGGATGTTAGTCCTTTATTGGATGTATAGATTATGAGGATTATCTCCCACTCTGTGGGTTGTCTGTTTATGCTGCTGATTATTTCTTTTGCTGTGCAGAAGCTTTTTAGTGTAAGTCCCATCTATTTATCTTTGTTTTTGGTGCATTTTCTTTGGGGTTCTTTGTCATGAAGTCTTTGCCTAAGCCAATGTCTAGAAGGGTTTCTCCAATGTTATGGTCTAGAATCCTTATGGTTTCAACTCTTAGATTTAAGTGTTTGACAGATCTTGAGTTGATTTCTGTACAGGGTGACAGGTGAGGGTCCAGTTTCATTCTTTTACATGTAGCTTGTTAATTATCCCAGCACCATTTGATGAATAGGGTGTCTTTCCCCACTTTATGTTTTTGTTTGCTTTGTCAAAGATCAGTTAGCTGCAAGTATTTGGCTTTATTTCTGGGTTCTCTATTCTGTTTTATTGGTCTGCTAGCCTATTTTTATGCCAGTACAATGCTGTTTTGGTGACTGTGGCCTTATAGTATCATTTGAAGTCAGGTAATGTAATGCCTCCAGATTTGTTCTTTTTGCTTAGTCTTTCTTTGGCTATGTGGGCCATAAGAATTTTAGGATTGTTTTTCCTAGTTCTGTGAAGAATGATGGTGATGTTTTCACAGGAATTGCATTCAATTTGTAGATTGCTTTTGGAAATATGGTCATTTTCACAATATTGATTCTACCCATCCATGAACATGGGATATGTTTCCATTTGTTTGTGTTGTCTATGATTTCTTTCAGCAGCATTTTGTAATTTTCCTTGTAGAGGTCTTTTACTTCCTTGTTTAAGTATATTCCTAAGTATTTTATTTTATTTTTTTGCAGCTATTGCGAAAGGGGTTGTTTTTGATTTGATTCTCAGTTTGATCACTGTTGTTGTATAGCAGAACTACTGATTTGTGTACATTAATTTTGTATCCTGAAACTGTGCTGAATTCATTTACCAGTTCTATGAACTTTTTCAAGGTGTCTTTGGGGTTTTCTAGGTATACAATCATGTCATTGCCAAACAGCAGCAGTTTGATTTGCTCATTACCGATTTGGATGCCCTGTATTTCTTTCTCTTGTCTAATTATCGCTAGAACTTCCAATACTGTGTTGAATAGAAGTGGTGAAAGTGAGCGTCCTTGTCTTGGCCCAGTTCTCCGGAGGACTGCTTTCAACTTTTCCTTGTTTAGTATAATGTGGGCTGTGGGTTTGTCATAGATGGCTTTTATTACCTTAAGGTATGCCCCTTCTATGCTGATTTTGCTAAGGGTTTTAATCACAAAGCGATGCTGGATTTTGTCAAATGCTTTTTCTGTGTTTATTGAGATGATCATGTAATTTTTGTTTTTAATTCTGTTTATATGGTGTATCACATTTATTGACTTGTGGATGTTAAACCATCCCTGAACCCCTGGCATGAAACTCACTTGATCATGGTGGATTATCTTTATGAGATGTTGTTGGATTCTGTTAGCTATTATTTTGTTGAGGATTTTTGCATCTATGTTCATCAGGGGTATTGGTCTGTAGATTTCTTTTTTTGTTACATCCATTCCTGGCTTTGGTATTAGGGTGATAGTGACTTCATAGAATGATTTAGGGAGGATTTTGTCTTTCTCTATCTTTTGAAACAGTGTCAATAGGATTGGTACCAATTCTTCTTTGAATGTCTGATAGAATTCACCTGTGAATCTGTCTGGTCCTGGAATTTTTTGTTTTTTTAAATAGAGTCTTGCTTTGTCACCCAGTCTGGAGCACAGAGCTGTGATCTCAGCTCATTGCAACCTCCACTTCCCAGGTTCAAGCAATTCTTCTGTCTCAGCCTCCCAAACAATGGAACTACAGGTGCCATTACATTAGCCATGCCTACCTAATTTTTGTATTTTTAGTAGAGATGGGGTTTTACCCTGTTGGCCAGGCTAGTCTTGAACTCCTGACCTCAAGTAATCTGCTTGCCTTGGCCTCCCAAAGTGCTGGGATTACAGGTGTGAGCCACTGTGCCAGACCTATGGATGGGGGTGTGGTTTCCAGGCCAATGGAATTATGCTCCCGAGGGATTATGGCTGTCTCTGCTGTGTCACACAGGTCATCAGGAAAATGGGGGATAGCTGGCAGCCACAGGCCTCACCCAGCTCCCATATAGGCTGCAGCCTAAAAGGCTAATCTCACTCCCACTGTGCCCCTCCAACAGTACCAAGTTTATTTCCAGGGAGCTGGTGAGCAGGACTGAGAACTTGCCCCAGGCTACAAGCCTCCTTGGTGAGAAAGCAAGCAAACTCACAGTTTCTTGGCTGTCTCATGGAGCTTGCAGCAGCAATCCCCCTCCTTCAGAGCATCTGTGGATTCTCTTGTTTTTCCTGATATATTCCTATGGTAGTTCTTGGAACAAACGCTTATGATATGGGTCTCCACACACTGCTGTGTTCATCTGAGTGCGAGCTGCAAGTTAGTCCTGCCTCCTATCTGCCGTTTTCCTGCTGTGTTTTCCCATGTGAATTTTAAAATATTTTTTCTAGTTGTGTGAAGAATGTCATTCGTAGTTTGATAGGAATAGCATTATGAGAATTTAGTAAAGAGATTTTTAAAAAAGGGACAGGGAGCTTATTGGAAGAAAGAATAGGCCAGGTTCAGTGGCTCACGCCTGTAATCCCAGCACTTTGGGAGGCCAAGGTGGGTGGATCACCTGAGGTTGCGAGTTTGAGACCAGTCCAACTAACATAGAGAAACCCCATCTCTACTAAAAATATAAAATTAGCTGGGCATGGTAGTGGGCACTTGTAATCTCAGCTACTTGAGAAGCTGAGGCAGGAGAATCGCTTGAATCCGGGAGGCAGAGGTTGCGGTGAGCCAAGATCATGCCATTGCACTCCAGCCTGGGCAACAAGAGTGAAACTCCATTTAAAAAAAAAGAAAAAGAAAGAAAGAGAGGAAGAGAGAAAGAGAGAAAGAAAGAAAGAAAGAGAGAAAGATCAAGAACATCTCAAATCTGAGAAACAAAATGGACATCCAAATTCAAGAAGCTCAAAGGACTGCAACTAGGATGAATCCAAAGAGGTCCACACTGAGACACGGTATAAATAGACTATTAAAAATCAAAGACAAAGAGAAAATCTTAACAGCAGCAAAAGAAAAGCAATTTGTCATGCGCAACAGAGCTACCATAAGATAATTAGCAGATTTCTTAGCAGAAACCTTACAGGCCAGAAGAGAATGAGATCATATATTCAAAATCCTGAAAGAAAAAACCTTGCCAACCAAAAATATGTATCTGTCAAAACTGACAAAACTGTTCTTCAAAATGAAGGTGAAATAAAGATTTTCTCAGACATGCAAAAGCTTAAGGAGTTCCTCACCACTAGACCTGCATTACAAGAAATGCTAAAAGGCGCCCTGAAAGTTGAAACCAAAGAACAATAGACAGCAACCTGAAGGCGTAAGAAAATAGAAAGCTTGCTGTAAAGGTAAATATTTAGATAAAAACAATGCTGTAATACTGTAATGGTGGTGTGCAAAGCATTTTTAATTCTGGTATAGAACTTAAAAGACAAAAATCATAAAAAATAACTATTAACTGTCCAATTATGCTAAGGAATTCACAATTTATAAAGACATAATTTGTGATGTCAGAAAGATAAAGGAGGGCTGGGGTAATGTACACAAACAGAGTTTTCATATATGATTAAAGTTAAGTTGTTACCAGCTTAAAACCAATCACTATGTTTTATGTAAGCCCCATAGCAACCACAAAAATGTACCTATAGAAGATAAACAAAAGAAAAGTAGAAAGAAATCAAAGTATGCCAATCCAAAAAAAAATTAACAAAACACAAAATAAATCTGCAAGAGAGGAAAAGAGGGATGAAATAGTTATGAGACAAAGTGAAAAGAACTAACAAAATCGCGATAGTAAATCTCTTCCTATCAGTAATTATTTTAAATTTAACTGAGTTGAACTCTCCAGTCAAAAGACAGAATGGCTAAATGGATTTTTAAAAACAAAGATGCCACTTTGGGAGGCCGAGGTGGGCGGATCATGAAGTCAGGAAATCGAGACGATCTTGGCTAACACGGTGAAACCCCATCTCTACTAAAAATACAAAAAATTAGCCGGGTGTGGTGGCAGGTGCCTGTAGTCCCAGCTACTCGGGAGGCTGAGGCAGGAGAATGGCGTGAACCCGGGAGGTGGAGCTTGCAATGAGCCGAGATCACGTCACTGCACTCCAGCCTGGGCAACAGAGCGAGACTGCGTCTCAAAAAAAAAAAAAAGCAAAGATGATGCAACTATATGCTGTCTACAAGAAATTTACCTTGGAGGTGGACAACACATAAAGACTGAAAGTGAAAGGATGAAAGAAGATGTTTCACATAAATGGTAACCAAAAGAGAGCAAGGGTGCTTATTCTTATATCAGACAAAGTAGACTTTAATTTATAAACTGTCACAAGAGACAAGGACTTTATATAATAATAAAAGAGTCAATTTACCAGAAAAATATACTAGTTGCAAATACATACGCACCTAATATCAGAGCACTGAAATATATAAATCAAATATTGATTAATTAAAGGAAGAAATAAATAGTAACACAAAAATAGTAGAAGATTTCAGTACCCTACTGTCAATAAGGAATAGAACAAACAAGCAGAAGATCAATACGAAATTAAGGGACTTGAATGAATAATATAGACCAATTAAGCCTAACAAACATGTACAGAACATTCTACCCAAAAGTAATATTACACACATTCTTCTCAAGCATACATGAAGCATTATTCAGAATAGATCATGTGTTAGGCCACAAAACAAGTCTTAACAAATTTAAGAGATTGGAATCATACCAAATATCTCTTCCAGTCACAATGGAATAAAACTAGAAATCCCTAGCAGTAGAAAAACTGGAAAACTAACAAATATTTGGAAATTTAACAGCACACTCTTGAACAACCAATGGGTCAATGAAGAAATCCCAAGAGATATTAGAACGTATCTTGAGGCAAATGAAAACAGCAATATAGCACAACTTACAGGGTATAGCCAAAGCAGTACTAAGAAGAAAGTTTATAGGAGGTAAATGTCTGCCAAAAAAAAAAAAAAAAAAAAGGAGAGAGAGAGGAACAAGAAGAGGAAGAAGAAGAAAGAGGAGGAGGAGGAGCTCAAATCAATAAGGTATCTTTATACCTGAATGAACTGGAAAAAGAAAAGCATATTAAAACTAAACAGAGGAAAGAAAAATATAAGATTAAAGCATAAATACAATAGAGAAAAAAGGGGGGAAATGACTACTGATGACACAGAAGTAAAAAGGATTATAAGAGACAACTCTGAATAATTATACATTGTTATGCACTGAATGTATCCCCTCAAATTATATGATGACACACTCACCTCCAATGTGATAGTATTAGAAGGTGGGGCCTTTGGGAGGTAGTCAAGTCATGAGGATTGAGCCCTCATAAATTTGTGCCCTTAGGAAAGTGATGTTACTTTCATAATATCAAAAGAGAGCTTTGTTTCTCTTTCTATTATGTGAGCATACAATGAGAAATTGGCAGTCTATGACCCAGAAGAGGGTCCTCACCAGAACCTGATCATGCTGACACCCTGATCTCAGACTTACAGCCTCCATAACTATAAGAAATATGTTTCTGTTGTCTATAAGCCATTCATTCTATAATATTTTGTTACAGCAGCCTGAAATAACTAAGTCATCCACCAAAAACTTGGATAAACTAAAGGATATGGATGAGTTCCCAGAAACATACAACCTATAAAGATTAAGTTATGAAGAAACAGAAAATTTGAATAGCCCTATAACTAGTAAGGAGATTGAATTGGTTAATCAAAACCTTCCAGCAAAGAAAAGCTGAGGACCAGATGGCATCAATGAAGAATGCTACAGAACATTTGTAGAAGAATTAATGTCAATCTTTCTCAAATTCTTCTAAAAAATTGAAGAGAAGGAAATAATTCCAAACTTCTCTTAAAAGGTAAGCATTATCCTGATAACAAAGCTATCCTGATAAACAAAGATACTACAAGAAGACTACAGACCAATATCCCTGTTGGATATTGATGAGAAAAAAATCCTCAACAAAATACCAACAAAACAAATTCAACAACATATTAAAAAGACTATACAGCATGACCAAATGAGAGTGCACCAAATGTGGTGCAAGGATGGTTCAACATACAAAAACTGATAAATGTAATATGCAACATTAATAGAATGAAAGACAAAAATCACATGATCATGTCAATTGGAGCTTAAAAAACATTTGGCAAAATTCAAAAAGCTCCCATGATAAAAAACACTCAATGAACTAGGAATGCAAGGAAATTACCTTAACATAATAAAGGTCATACATGAAAAGCCCACAGTTAACATTATACGTATGTAACATTCATAGAGTGGTGAAAAACTAAACACTTTTCCTCTAAAATCAGAAACAAGACAAAAATTCCCACCCTTACCACTTCTAGTCAACATAGTACTATGAGTTCTAGCCAGAGCAATTAGGCAAAAAATAAAATAAAATGAAAGTCATCCCAAAGGGAAAGGAAGAAGTAAAATTATCTTTGTTTCCAGATGACATAATCTTGTATGCAGAAAAGCCAAAAGATTGCAAATGTTAAAACAAACAAATTCAGCAAAGTTGCAGAATACAAAATCAACACTCAAAAATTAGTTGTGTTTCTATAACCTAACAAAAAACAACCAAAAAAGAAAATCAAGAAAATAGTCAATTTATAATAGAATAAAAATACTTAGGAATTAATCTATCCAAAACAGCAAAATATTTCACTAAAAATTATAAAACATTGCTGAAAGAAACTAAAGAAGGCACAAATAAATGGAAAGACATCCCATTTTCATAAATTGGAAGACTTAATATTGTTAAAATATTCCAATAGCATTTTTTACGGAAGTAAAAAAATCCTAAAATTCATATGGAATCTCAAAAAACTATGAATCATCAAAGCAATCTTGAAAAAGAAGAACAAAGCTGGTGGGCCTTAGACTTCCTGATTTCAAAATATATTACAAAAAAAATGGTAATCAAAATAGCATAGTACTGACATAAAGACAGACATACAGACCAATAGAACAGAATAGAGAGCCCAGAAATAAACCCTTGTGTATATGGTCAAGTGATCTTCATCAAGAGTGTGAAGAGTACACAGTGGAGAAAAGATATTCTCTTCAACAAAAAACATTGAGACAACTGGATATCCATTTGCAACAGAATGATAATGGGCCCTCTCTTACACCATATACACAATTAACTCAAAATGAATTAAAGACCTAAATGTACTACCTGAAACTATAAAACTCCTATAAGAAAATGGAAAAATGTTCATGACATTGGAATGGGCAATGATTTCTTGACTATAACCTCTAAAGCACAAACAAGAAAAGCAATAGACAAATAGGACTACATCTAACTGTAAGCCTTTTGTACGTTAAAGGAAAAAATCAGCAGAGTGCAAAGGCAATGTACATAATGGGAGAAAATATTTGCAAGCCACCTATCAGATAAGGGGTGAATATCCAGCATATAAAAAGAAGTCCTACAACTCAACAAAAATAACAAAGCCTTAAAAAATATGCAAAGAGGTTGAATAGCCATTTCTGCAAAGAAGATGCATCAATGACCAACAAGCTTATGAACAGATGCTCTATATCACTAATCATTATGCAAATCAAATCAACAATGACCCATCACCTCCCACCCACTAGAATAACCACTATAAAAACAAACAAACAGAAGGTTTGTGTGTGGTGAGGGTATGGGAAAATTGAAACCCTTGCACTCTGATGGTGGGATTATAAAATGGTGCAGATACTATTGGAAACCATACGGAGGTTTCTGAAAAAGTTCAAAATAAGACTACCATATAATGCAGCAATCCCACTTCTGGGTATGGTATACCCCAAATAATTAAAAAACAGTATCTTGAAGTGATATGTGCATCTTCATCTTCATTGCAGCATTATTCCCAATAGCCAAGATGTAGAAGCAAACTAAATGTGCATGGTTACACGAAGGGATAAAGAAAATGTGGCATATACACACAATGGTATATCATTCAGCCTTAAACAGGAAAGACATCCTGACACAGGCTGCAGCATGGATGAACTTTGAGAACATCACGCTAAGTGAAATAAATCAATCACAAAAGCACAAATATTTCATGATTTCATTTACATATAGTATACGAAGTAACCACAAATGGAAGTTGTTCGGTACAGAGTTTCAGTCATACAACATGAAAAACGTTCTAGAGGTCTATTGTACAACAAAGTGCATGTAGTTGAGCCTGTAGTCCCAGCTACTCAGGAGGCTGAGGCTTGAACCTGGGAGGCGGAGTTTGCAGTGAGCCAAGATCGCGTCACAGCATTTCAGCCTTGGTGACAGAGCAAGACTCTGTCTCAAAAAAAGAAAAAAAGCTATACTATATACTTTAAGTTGTTAGGAGGGTAAATTTATGCTATATGTTTTTACCACAATAAAAATTTATTAATATAATTGTTCTGCAAAGGCTATGTACTATATTATTCCAACTACATAGGACTCTGGAAAAGGCAAAGCTATGGAGACAGTAAAAAGATCTGTGATTCCCAGGAGATTGCGGGGGAGGGAGGGATAAACAGAATTTTTAGGGCAGTGAATCTACTCTGTATGATACTATAATAATGGCTACACTTGCCAAACCCATAGAACTTACAACACCAAGAGAAAACCCTAATGTAAACTCTAAGCTTTGGGTGATAATGATGTGTCAATGTAGTTTCACCAATTGCAGCAAATGTACCACTTTGGTGCAGGTTGTTGACAGTGGAGGAGGCTGTGTATTTGTGGGGTAAGGAGGATAGAGAAAATCTCTGTACCTTCTGCCTCATTTTGCTGTGAACCTAAAACTACTCTAAAAAAAAAGTCTATTTAAAATATAAAAACAATAGCAAAATTTAGCCGCAATTAAGTCTTTTCATGAAGCCCCTTCTCTGCCAGCTTGTCAGTCACCCTGAGGGTGTGACAAACTAGCTGACTTGGGGTTGCTCTTAGGAGAAAGAATGGTACATTATGCCCAGGAATGGTAAGGAAGAATCCTCAGCTTTTGAAATTTTCCGGATAAGTCCATATCATGTTCTACACCATCCATCCTCTCTGTGATCCAGTAAACAGCCTGAAGGACATAATTCCCTTTTGGGGACAGCTCTTGTAATAGTCAGGTGTGTGGACCAGCAGAAAATGAGGGAAGCAGAGTCAAATGAGCAGGTCAGTACTGAGTATCTTATGCCATGAAGGCAAGTCATTAACAAACTGATTGGGAAACCGAGCACATCACAGACATCAAAGGAAACCAAATTTGTCCTTGGGTAAAGGAGACTTCATTCAATAAGTAAGGGGACTATTGCAAAAGAGAAAATGAAGACCTGCAAGCATTTCAAAGGCCAAGTGGAAGAGAGCTTTTTTTTTTTTTTTTTTTTTTTTTTTTTTCCATGGGGAGGAGTAATCATGGCTAGAAAGAACTAGCAGGGGCAGGTGGGATTAGCAGTGGCAGGTGGGATGAGCCTGTGGCCTGAGGGGACAGTTTGTCTAGGAATGTTTTAGAGTTGCTCTGTGTTCATTGCTCAATGGTGGGACAGATTTCAGGGCTGAGGGAAGGAGAGAAGCTTGACCACAGATTGAGTCAGTCAAGTTCACCAGTACTCTGTTCATCCAGATTGTCAGCAGGCCAAACAGTTCAGCTAATCATGCCCAACAGATGGACATAGGGAGGGGGCTGTGTCCAGCCTTGTCATGGGTACACAAGGGGAGCATTGAGCCTTATCTGAGTCACATGAGAAGGGGAGCATTTTACAGTAACCTGTTTCTCCCAACACAAAAGGGTGAGCAGAGTGGGGGTGGGTTCTTCCCAAAGGCATAGGGCTCAGGTAAAGCTCAACATTGTCACACATTAGTTTCAAAAGTCACATCAGCATGGCTGAGTCTTCTAACCAGCAGCCAGGGTCAGCATTGGTCACAGAGCTCTGACAGCTATGGGCAGGACATACCCTCCACACCATGTGGATTTCCCCAGCCAGAGGCAAGCAGTGATTGTCTCAGTCTGGCATGCAGTGATAGCCTCTGTGTCAGAAACTCGAAGCCTTCCTTTGTGTTCGTGTCCAGGGCAGGGACAAATCCAGGAGTGATGGCAACAATTAGTAGTAGTGCAGATCTTTTCAGGCATGATTCCAACCAGTCCCCTATAGCATGAGCCTTACTGAGGGCAGCTATGTGAGTGATCCAGACAGTGGTTGCTAGTCATCATCCAGTTCCACAGTCTATGGCCCAGGAAGAGGTATTGTTAACCTGCAGCAGTCGGTCCAGGAGTCTGAACTCTGCCCACCGAGCAAAGCAAATATGTCTTCTTTCAGCTTGATGTTGCTAGACAACTGCAGTATTGACCTGGCATTTCAGCTTAGCCAAATGTCACTATACTGGGCCTACTTGTTTAGGTGACCTCTGTGAATTGAGGATCCCATTGAGTCAGAAGCTTTGCTTCAGGCAAAGGAGTAGAAGATTAAGTTTCCCCACAGGAAAAGCTTCGCCTCTCTAATGAAAAGCTGAGATGCCACTGGGGACAGGCCAGCAGATTCTTAACTGTACCATGCCCAATTGACAGGCAGGGTTCTTTGAACCCTTTCCACCCATCAGAAGTGGAGTCCAAAAAGAACCATCTCAAAAATGGCATGGCAGGCCAGAGTCACCCGATCTCTGAGTCAGGCATCCATTTTCACATGAGCTCTGAGTCAAGGCCATGGCTGCTTTCCAAGAGTGAATCTAGTGGCCATGTTGGATCCCTAAGTCCAGAACTCCAAAGAAGTTCCTCCACCTGGAGACCGCCTGCTTTTGCACACTGCCCACTTTGTCCAAAGACTCAGATCAACAAATATCCTCATCAGTTACACACTTGTTCTGTTTCCAGTACTCATGGTCCAAGAAGTTGAGATGGGTAAGGTAGACTGAACATCTACCATGACAAATGACTGAAAGGCCATCGCTCAAACCCTGTAGGTTACAGTCAGCATTTCTGGGGTTACAACCTGTTTCCAGAGGTCTGGTTGTCTCTCAGCAGGAGGTGAGGGAATGGATGGCTGGGGTTTCTGGAGCAGCCACTGAGACTCTGTTCTTTATGCCTCCTCATCTGTGTACTTTCAAGTGTCTAGAGAATGCCTGGGCCCACGGACTCTTCCATGGACCCCATTACATCCTTCCCAGTCCCCTCCTATATCCTCCACCTCTCTACCCACCGTTTCTTCTTCTTCTTCTTCTTCTTCTTCTTTTTTAAATGCCTGTATTCAGCATAGCTTTAATCATCCTAGTCTGTCCACTTTCTGTAGTTCAACAGCATACATGGATGGGTATGTTGGTCTTCTTGGGGTTAGGAGACCTTGACCAGACCTAGCCCTAATCTTTCCAGCAATGGAGATCAGGGTGGAGGAAGAGTGCAGGGCTGGGGGATGGGAGAGAGGCTCTCTACACCATTGACCTGTGGAGCAAGGTGCAGCCCTGCTGTGGGAACTCCTGGACCCTTCTTCACCACTCCTGAGTGAAGGCAGCAAGCAAAGGGATTCCATTGTTTTCAGTCCACTCAAAACTGAACTTTGGGTATGCTTGGACCCATCCTCCTCTTGCCTGGAAGAGAGAGCAAAACCAAAAAGGACCATTTTTGGTCCCAGGAACTGGGAGCTATTTCAACTCTGCTTCCAGTTCCTGGACAATCACCTTATAACAGGCATCTTTTCATATCGTGGTAAGTGGCAAGGAGACAGCAAGGAAAAAAATGGGATTCTGGGATTCTACTGATGAAAAATAACAATTCAAGGGATGCAATTTTATTCCATCAAGGTTCATTAGCGCCCAGAATGCATAATAGTGCTGTCTGGAGTTTTCCATCCTCACTTAAGGTGGATGGAGACAGATGTTGCAGTAGGAAAGCAGACAAAAGTGAGTAGAGGCTTGGGTAACCCACGGGGCTCATGTTTTCCCTGGGCCTAAGATAACTTTGAAAGACTTTGATTCTATTTCTTCACAAGTAGCACAAGCTCTTTGCAGGGTGCTGGCAAGGAGGAGGATAGTGGCTGAAGAAGAAGAGCCGAGTTAACACAGTATAGCTTTCAGAGGAAGTTGTTTTATTTGAAGATTTAAAAGGTAAAGTGTTCATTTAACTAGAAAGCAATGCAATGTTAGTTTTTTTATTGATTATTTTAAACACTCCTAGGACAAATGGGCATGCACTTTTGGGATTAGACATGAACTGTCTAAGTAATTTCCTGCTTGCAGGAAGCTTTCTATTATTCTTGGACCTGCTTGGATACTTTTAGCTGATGTTACAAACAGTTGAGAATTTGAGACTCTCAGCTTTAAAATGGCTCATTTATTTACTCAAGAAATATTTCATGTAACAAATCCACATGAAACAACCATGTATATTAAGTATTAAGGTACAGACTGTGATCTTTTTAAAGATACAAACAGTAAATCATCTTATTGTGTGTCAAATCCTGTTTCTAGGAAATGCAATGTGGAATTTGTACTGGTAGAGTAACTTTATATTCAATACCTCCTCCTACCAGTGGAATATAGACACAACAAAGTCAGACTAATTACCCATAAACAAGTCTTTCTCTGAGTCGCTATCCTATTTTTAAAAAAAAAACCCAAATGGTTGGGTGCTGTGGCTCACGCCTGTAATCCCAGCACTTTGGGTGGCTAAGGCAAGAGGATCCCTTTAACTCAAGAGTTCGAGACCAGCCTGGGCAACATAGCAAGACTCTGTCTCTAAAAACATTTAAAAATTATTCAGGCATGGTGGTGCACGCATGTAGTCCCAGCTACTCAAGAGGCTGAGGCAGGAGGATCACTCGAGCCCAAGAGGTGAAGGCTGCAGTGATTGTGCCACTGCACTTCAGTGAGATCCTGTCTCTAAAACAAAAACAAAAAACAAAGCACAGCAGAAAACCCAAATGATTCTTTTCCTTTCTTTTCATGTATCCAATTCCAAACTTTTCTGCCTATTTTTCAGGCAACCCTCTAAAATCTAGTCTGTGCGATCTTTTACCAAACCAAATATTTTATTCTGCCTCTGGCCTGGACAAAGTAGAATCCTTGTTGCTCCATATCTGGTATATTAATGACTACCTACAGTCATATGGGGGTCCTCTGTCTCCTCTTAAACACAACTGCCTACTAGATTTGGGTGAAGTCGTAACTGTTTAACGTTTATTTCAACCCATGTATTATTTCTTGCTCCTCTGAACAAAGAGATGGTTTACAGTTTGTATCTTTAAAAAACTGTAGTCTGTACTTAAAATTTAACATAACTAGTTGTTTCACGTGTATTTGTCTTGCCTTTCCTGAGAACAACCACAGACCACAGATCGTGTATAAATTCTTCTTTAGAGCTTACAAATAATCAGGTGATTTATGTAGATCACTCTCCACTGATCATAGGCACAGAAAATTCAAACACGATTTTGGAAGTCACAGTTCAAGAAGGGCAACCCTGGTCTTTTTAGTCCTTTTATCACATTATGACTTTCTGTTACTCCCATCCAATAACAGTGACCATAGTTTCTAATTCAAAATTTAAAGCTCCTGGCTTGATAAATGGCTTATGTGCCTCACTGGGGACTGAGAGGCAATTGAGTCATAAAATAGTGGAAATTCTAGTGTATCTAGTACATATTTATGCCTTATGGGGACAATGTGGTAACACATTTCAACTTGAAACTGCTCCCAATAGAAGACTTGCACTTAGTAATTGCTAAATATATTTGAATGGAATTGAATGAAATCAAAATAGATAAAGACAATCTGGGCTGTGGCCTCTGGTTTTCCACAGTCACCGTAACTCTGTTGCCTCCAGCGTCAGCACCCAGACTAGAGTGCGGTCCCCTAACAGTGGGTGGGAAGGAAAACACAGTAGGCTATGACTTACACACCCAAGATTAGATTTTTCTAGCATAACTCGGTGGCTCCAGCATTCTCTGCTCACTTGTCTCTATGATTCTTATTTCAATGTTCCTTCCAGGGACTCTGGTTTCTGCTAATGTCCTGGGCACTGAGCTATGAGGATCCACAGACAGAATCCTACAGAAACCAAGTGCTGTAACACGCACAGATCACTGGGAGAAGAGAATTGAAATGCTAAGAAAATCTCTCATGAGGCATCTGGGAGCTGAGCACGGTGGTAACTGGGCTCAATAACCAGGTCTAACTGCCTCCCAGCAGTGACTGAAGCTTCTCAAATGGGAGACTGGAGCATCCAGTCCAAGGCTGAAGCACCAGAGTTCTTCTAAGGATAATAAACTCACTCACTGAAGCACCAGAGTTCTGCTAAGGATAATGAACTCACTCACTTAGTCTCACTGGAGAGGAGTTTGTGATTATGAACAATTTCCCCTGACATTTAGCCACAAAATGATGTCCAAATATTTATGAAGGTTGATTTTCCCATTACATACTTCCTATCACAAAAAATGTACTCTAACAATATGCCCAGGAATACCTTTAAGCCTGCAGAAAGATCTAACAATGTTTTCTATTCATGCAGCCTCAATAAAGGGGAGACTTAAGGTCAACAATCTGATTTCACTCTGTGGAAATTCTTTGCACTACAAACTTTAAAATTCTCTTTTTATTTTCTCTTCTTTTTCCATTTTTTTTCTTTTGTAAGAAAGTAATCATGATTTGAGTATGACAACTTAATTTTATGCTTTTTGAGTACTATTCATCAAGGCTGAATTCCAGATGTAATATGCTCAGAGGAAAACATCCTTTAAGTCCTTCTATGAGTCATCTTATAATTTAGAAGTATTAATAATCTTTACTGTAATTCATTTACTGTTTTATGTCTTGTCATATGATGATAGAACATTCAGGCCAGCAGGCTAAACTATGCCAGAGATTATTCAAAATGCAAGGGTTTCCAGATGATAATTAACTAACCATGCCAATGCTAAATTACTTTTTCTTTTAAGGTTTTACCAGTTTGGCCACATATGAGAAATGAGTGAGCATAGCTAGGAGGATGATAGATCAAATCACCTGAGCATATGGAAAGCTTATTATTTTTGGCACCAGTTGATTCACTAGTGTATAAATTTCAGTCTTCACTCTGTTTCATAATGGAGGGTGATATGTCCTGGAGAGATAGTCATCACAAATGATCTTTTCTTGACCTACAAAAATTAACTTGATTTTAGAAAAATTTGAGAGGGCTAAATCTGTAAATATTAGAATTTTGCCTTCCCTTCATATTCTGTATGTTCACATCAATACAAAGCATTTGACTTTGTGGCTTGTGCTGTTTTCACAGTGTATTTTGGCGAGAAGATAAATGTAACATAGTCCCCTGAACCCAGTTTATACGATGACATAATTAATTGATCCTTTCAGACACTGAGAAAACTTAAGTAATAAACAGAAACTATTACATTACTATACTACTGAAGGACTACAAAGTCAAATGAGATGATAATCACCAGATAGTGAATTATTTAATTTCTTTTTTTTTTTTTTAGTATTATACTTTAAGTTCTGGGGTACATGTGCACAACATACACGTTTGTTACATAGGTATACATGTGCCATGGGGATTTGCCGCATCCATCAACCCGTCATCTACATTAGGTATTTCTCCTAATGCTACCCTGTCCTAGCCCCCCACTCGCAACAGACCCCAGTGTGTGATGTTCCCCTCCCTGTGTCCACGTGTTCACATTGTTCAATTCCCGCTTATGAGTGAGAACATGTGGTGTTTGGTTTTCTGTTCCTGTGTTAGTTTGCTGAGAATGTGGTTTCCAGCTTCATCCATGTCCCTGCAGAGGACATGAACTCCTTCTTTTTTATGGCTGCATAGTATTCCACGGTGTATATGTGCCACATTTTCTTTATCCAGTCTATCATGGATGGGCATTTGGGTTGGTTTCAAGTCTTTGCTATTGTGAATAGTGCTGCAATAAACATATGTGTGCATGTGTCTTTATAGTAGAATGATTTATAACCCTTTGGGTATATACCCAGTAATGTGATTGCTGGGTCAAATGGTATTTCTGGTTCTAGATCCTTGAGGAATCACTGCACTGTCTTCAAAAATGGTTGAAGTAATTTACACTCCCACCAGCAGTGTAACAGCATTTCTATTTCTCCACATCCTCTCCAGCATCTGTTTCCTGACTTTTTAATGATCGCCATTCTAACTGGTGTGAGATGGTATCTCATTAATGATTTTGATTTGCATTTCTCTAATGACCAGTGATGATGAGCATTTTTTCATGTGTCTGTTGGCTGCATAAATGTCTTCTTTTGAGAAGTGTCTGTTCGTATACTTTGCCCGCTTTTTGATGGGGTTGTTTGTTTTTCTCTTGTACATTTGTTTAAGTTCTTTGTAGATTCTGGATATTAGCCCTTTGTGAAATGGATAGATTGCAAACATTTTCTCCCATTCTGTAGGTTGCCTGTCCACTCTCATGATTGTTTCTTTTGATGAGCAGAAGTTCTTTAATTAGATCCCATTTGTCTATTTTGGCTTTTGTTACAACTGCTTTTGCTGTTTAAGTCTTTGCCCATGCCTATGTCCTGAATGGTATTGCCTAGGTTTTCTTCTAGGGTTTTTATGGTTTTAGGTCTTACATTTAAGTCTTTAATCCATCTTGAGTTAATTTTTGTATAAGGTGTAAAGAAGGGGTCCAATTTCAGTTTTCTGCATATGGCTAGCCAGTTTTCCCAACCCCATTTATTAAATAGGGAATCCTTTCCCCATTGCTTGTTTTTGTCAGGTTTGTCAAAGATCAGATGGTTGGAGATGTGTGGTGTTATTTCTGAGGCCTCTGTTCTGTTCCATTTGTCTATATATCTGTTTTGGTACCAACTATGCTGTTTCGGTTACTTTAGCCTTGTAGTGAAGTTTGAAGTCAGGTAGCCTCCAGCTTTGCTCCGTTTGCTTAGGATTATCTTGGCTATACGGGTTGTTTTTTGGTTCCATATGAAATTTAAAGTAGCTTTTTTCCAATTCTGTGAAGAAAGTCAGTGGTAGCTTGATGGGAATAGCATTGAATCTATATCTTACTTTAGGCAGTATGGCCATTTTCATGATATTGATTCTTCCTATCCATGAGCATGGAATGATTTTCTACTTATTTGTGTCCTCTATTATTTGCTTGAGCAGCGGTTTGTAGTTCTCCTTGAAGAGGTCCTTCACATCGCTTGTAACTTATATTCCTAGGTATTTTATTCTCTTTGAAGCAATTGTGAATGGGAGTTCACTCATGATTTGGCTCTCTGTCTGTTATTGGTGTATAGAATGCTTGTGAGTTTTGCACATTGATTTTGTATTCTGAGACTTTGCTGAAGTTGCTTATCACCTTAAGGATATTTTGGGCTGAGATGATGAGGTTGTCTAAATATGCAATCGTGTCATCAGCAAACAGACAATTTGACTTCCTCTCTTCCTATTTGAATACGCTTTATTTCTTTCTCTTGCCTGATTGCCCTGGCCAAAACTTAAAATACTATGTTGAATAGGAATGGTGAGAGAGGGCATCCTTGTCCTGTGCTGGTTTTCAAAGGGAATGCTTCCCGTTTCTGCCCTTTCAGTATGATACTGGCTGTGGGATTTTCATAAATAACTCTTATTATTTTGAGATACGTTCCATCAGTAACTAGTTTATTGAGAGTTTTTAGCATGAAGGACTGTTGAATTTTGTTGAAGGCCTTTTTGGCATCTATTGAGATAATCATGTGGTTTTTGTCATTGGTTCTGTTTATGTGATGGATTACGTTTATTGATTTGTGCATGTTGAACCAGCCTTGCATCCCAGGGATGAAGCTGACTTGATCATGGTGGATAAGCTTTGTCATGTGCTGCTGGATTCAGTTTGCCAGTATTTTACTGAGGATTTTTGCATCGATGTCCATCAGGGATATTGGTCTGAAATTTTCTTTTTTTGTTGTGTCTCTGCCAAGTTTTGGTGTCAGGATGGTGCTGGCCTCATAAAATGAGTTAGGGAGGATTCCCTCTTTTCTATTGTTTGGAATAGTTTCAGAAGGAATGGTACCGGTTCCTCTTTGTATATCTGGTAGAATTCAGCTATGAATCTGTCTGGTCCTGGACTGTTTTTGGTTGGTAGGCCATTAATTACTGCCTCAATTTCAGAACTTGTTATTGGTCTATTCAAGGATTTGATTTCTTCCTGGTTTAGTCTTGGGAGGTTGTATGTGTCCAGGAATTTATCCATTTCTTCTAGATTTTCTAGTTTATTTGTGTAGAGGAGTTTATAGCATTCTGTGAAGGTAGTTTGAATTTCTCTGGGATTGGTGGTAATATCCCCTTTATCATTTTCTATTGCATCTATTTGATTCTTCAGTCTTTTCTTCTTTATTATTCTTGCTGGTGTTCTATCTATTTTGCTGATATTTTCAAAAAACCAGCTCCTGGATTCATTGATTTTTTGAAGGTTTTTTCACGTCTCTATCTCCTTCAATTCTGCTCTGATCTTAGTTATTTCTTGTCTTCTGCTAGCTTTTGAATTTGTTTGCTCTTGCTTCTCTAGTTCTTTCAATTGTGATATTAGGGTGTCAATTTAGCTCTTTCCTGCTCTCTCTTGTGGGCATTTAGTGCTATAAATTTCCCTCTACATACTGCTTTAAATGTGTCCCATACATTCTGGTATATTGTGTCTTTGTTCTCATTGGTTTCAAAGAGCATCTTTATTTCTGCCTTAATTTCATTATTTACCCAGGAGTCATTCAAGATCAGGTTGCTCCGTTTCCACATAGTTGTGCGGTTTTGAGTAAGTTTTTTAATCCTGAATTCTAATTTGATTGCACTGTGGTCTGAGAGATTGTTACGATTTCTGTTCTTTTGCATTTGCTGAGGAGTGTTTTACTTCCAAATATGTGGTCAATTTTAGAATAAGTGCAATGAGGCTCTGAGAAGAATATATATTCTGTTGATTTGGGGTGGAGAGTTCTGTAGATGTCTATTAGGTCTGCTTGGTCCAGAGCTGAGTTTAAGTCCTGAATATTCTTGTTGATTTTCTGTCTCGTTGATCTATCTAATGTTGATGGTCGGGTGTTAAAGTCTCCCACTGCTATTGTATGGGAGTTTAAGTCTCTTTGTAGGCCTCTAAGAACTTGCTTTATCAATCTGGATGCTCCTGTATTGGGTGCATATATATTTAGGACAGTTAGCTCTTCGTATTGCATCGATTCCTTAACCATTATGTAATGGCCTTCTTTGTCTACTTTGATCTTTGTTGGTTTAAAGTCTGTTTTATCAGAGACTAGGATTGCAACCCCTGCTTTTTCTTGCTTTCCATTTCTTGGTAAATATTCCTCCATCCTTTTATTTTGAGCCTATGTGTGTCTTTGCACATGAGATGGGTCTCCTAAATACAGCACACTGATGCTGACTTGACTCTTTATCCAATTTGCCAGTCTGTGTCTTTTAATTGGGGCATTTAGCCCATTTACATTTAAGGTTAATATTGTTATCTGTGAATTCGATCCTGTCGTTATGATGCTAGCTGATTATTTTGCCTATTAGTTGATGCAGTTGCTTCATAGTATCAATGGTCTTTACAATTTGGTAGTTTTTTGCAGTGGCTGGTACCAGTTGTTCCTTTCCATGTTTAGTGCTTCCTTTAGGAGTTCTTGTAGGGCAGGCCTGCTGGTGACAAAATCTTTCAGCATTTACTTGTCTGTAAAGGATTGTATTTCTCCTTTGCTTGTGAAACTTAGTATGGCAGGATATGAAATTCTGGGTTGAAAATTATTTTCTTTAAGAATGTTGAATATTGGCCCCCACTCTCTTCTGGTTTGTAGGGTTTCTGCTGAGAGATCCGCTGTTAGTCTGATGGACTTCCCTTTTTGGGTAACCTGACCTTTCTCTCTGACTGCTCTTAACATTTTTTCCTTCATTTCAACTTTGGCGAATCTGACAATTATGTGTCTTGGGGTTGCTCTTCTCGAGGAGTATCTCTGTGGTCTCCGTATTTCCTGATTTGAATGTTGGTCTGTCTTGCTAGGTTGTGGAAGTTCTCCTGGGTAATATCCTCAAGAGTGTTTTCCAGCTTGGTTCCATTCTCCCTGTCACTTTCAGGTACACCAATCAAACATAGATTTGGTCTTTTCACATAGTCCCATATTTCTTGGAGGCTTTGTTCATTCCATTTTATTCTTTTTTCTCTAATCTTGTCTTCATGCTTTATTTCATTATGTTGATCTTCAATCTCTGGTATCCTTTTTTCTGGTTGATTGATTCAGCTATTGATACTTGTGTATGCTTCACGAAGTTCTTGTGCTGTGTTTTTCAGCTCCATCAGGTCATTTATGTTCTTCTCTAAACTGGTTATTCTAGTTAGCAATTCATATAATCTTTTTTCAATGTTCTTAACTTCCTTACATTGGGTTAGAACATGCTCCTTTAGCTCAGAGGAGTTTGTATTATGCACCTTCTGAATCCTATTTCTGTCAATTCGTCAAACTTATTCTCTGTCCAGATTTGTTCCCTTACTGATGAGGAGTTGTGATCCTGTGAAGGAGTAGAGGCATCCGGTTTTTGGAATTTTCAGCCTTTTTGGGCTAGTTTCTCCTCATCTTTGTGGATTTATCTACTTTTGGTCTTTGATGTTGGTGACCTTTGTATGGGGTCTCTGAGTGGACTTCCTTTTTGTGATATTGATGCTATACCTTTGTGTTTGTTAGTTTTCCTTCTAACAGTCAGACCCTTCTCCTACAGGTCTGCTGGAGTTTGCTGGAGGTCCACTCCAGACCCTATCTGCCTGGGTATCACCAGTGGAGGCTGCAGAACAGCAAAGATTGTGCTGCCTGTTCCTTCCTCTGGAATTTTCATCCCAGAGGGGCACCCACAAGACGCCAGGCAGAGCTCTTCTGTATGAGGTATCTGTCATCCCCTACTGGGAGGTATCTCCCAGTCAGGATACACAGGTGTCAGGGACCCACTTGAGGAGGCAGTCTGACCCTTAGCAGAGCTCAAATACTGTGCTGGGAGAGCCGCTGCTCTATTCAGTGCTGTCAGGCAGGGACACTTAAGTCTGCTGAAGCTGTGCCCACAGCCGCCCCTTCCTCCAGATGCTCTGTCCCAGGGAGATGTGGGTTTTATCTGTAAGCCCCTGACTGGGGCTGCTGTCTTTTTTTCAGAGATGCCCTGTCCAGAGAGGAGGAATCTAGAGAGGCAGCCTGGCCAAAGCAGCCTTCTGAGCTGTGGTGGTCTCTGTACAGTTCAAACTTCCTGGTGGTTCGTTTATACTGTGAAGGTAAAACCACCTACTCAAGCTTCGGCAATGGTGGATGCCCCTCCCCAACCAAACTCCAGCCTACCAGGTCAACCTCAGACTGCTGTGCTGGCAGTGAGAATTTCAAGGCAGTGGATCTTAGCTTGCTGGGCTCCTTGGGGATGAGGCCCCCCACGCCAGACTACTTGGCTCCCTGGCTTCAGCCCCCTTTCCAGGGGAGTGAACGGTTCTGTCTCGTTAGCATTCCAGGCGCCACTGGGGTATGGAAAAAAAAGAAAAAACTCCTGCAGCTAGCTCGGTGTCTGCCCAAACGGCCACCCAGTTTTGTACTTGAAACCCAGGGCCCTGGTGGCATAGGCACCAGAGGAAATCTCCTGGTCTGCAGGTTGTGAAGACCATGGGAAAAGAGCAGTATCTGGGCTGGAGTGCACCATTCCTCATGACACAGTCCCTCACAGCTTCCCTTGGGTAGGGGAGAGAATTCCCTGACCCCTTGCACTTCCTGTGTGAAGTGATGCCCCAGCCTGCTTCAGCTCACCCTCTGTGGGCTTCACCTACTGTCCAACCAGTCCCAATGAGATGAACTGGGTACCTCAGCTGGAAATGCAGAAAGCACCCACCTTCTGTGTCAATCTTGCTGGGAGCTGCAGAATGGAGCTGTTCCTGTTCAGCCATCTCAGTCTTTGTAATCGGCTTTATTTTAGATCTTTGTAAGTAGGTGGTACCATAGGAGACTCTTAATGGCTTGAGAAAAGAAAGGAAGCATGGAGATAAAACTACAGCTCTCCAGCTACCATTAAAGAGTGTAGTCCACACGACTTTCCTTCACTAGATAATGACTCTGAGATCAGGTACCGTGAACTATTTATGACAGAAGTGCGTGGGATGTGTGGTGACCCCACAGTGTGCATGCTCAGTCACCTGAAGACTATACATGCTAAAAAATTGTAGAGTTACACCCCTAACATGCTATGTAAGATGATATGGGGCTTGTGACACAACAAGGAATATTCATATTTGGTCTTTGCCCTGTTGTTGACACACAGCTTCTAAAACCCTTGGGATCTCATAAGTGATTAGAATGTCTTTTGAATGTTAATGAGATAACTGGTGGTTGGGTCTCCTAGATAGCTTCAGGATGGGGGCTGGTTGCCAAAGGAATGAACCTTTGGAGAGGAGAAGGACTGTAGATAGATTCACTCACCAATGGCCAATGACTTAACCAATCATGTTTACACAATAAAATCACACACACACACACAAACCCTATACAAGGTTCAGAGCAATTCTGGGTTGATGAACACATGGAGGTGCTGGGAGGGTGCTGTGCCCGGAGAGAACACAGCAGCACTGCACCCCTCTCCCTCCCATACATGGTCCTATGCTTCTCTTCCATTTGACTGGTTCTGAATTGTATTTTTTAAAATAATAAATCAGTAATAACCAGTGCTGTTTCCCTGAGTTCTGTGAGCCGTTCTAGCAAATTATTGAAACTGGGGAGGGGGTCATGGGATTAATAGCCAAGATTTTATCCAATTTATAATTGGTTGGTCAGAAATAGGAGAGGCCCGGAATTAGCTATTGGCATCTGAAGCAGAGGCAGCCTTGAGGGATCTTTAACTTGTGGGGACTGATGGTAACTCCAGATAGACAGTGTCAGAACTGGATTGAATTGTAGGACAACAGCTGGTGTATGGAGAGTCGGTGAATTGATTGGTGTAAGAAAAATCCCACACATTGGGTGTGAGAGGTGTGGTGCTGAAAAACAGTCATGGGGTAGAGCGGGAAACTGCACTTTAAGATCTCCCTTTGGGAGCCCCCTGAGAACCCCAGATTTATGGAACAAGCATACAAAATCAAGCTGAGTTTGTTTAAATTCTGCCTTGTTTTTTGCTATGTGTCCCTGGACTCATCACTTACATGCCCCATGACTAGAACATGCAGAGAGACTTTGCACAGCTACATAAAATAGAACCAGGTCTTTATTTATTAATGATTTAGGGCTTCATATTTTGTCATTCCTTTGGATCTGCAAGCATACTTTTCTCCTGGAAGTTCCTGGATGAATGCTGGAAGCCTGTTTAATTGATAATGTGGCATTGCATGGCCTAGTGCCGAAACTTGGGGCTGCTGAAGACACAGCTGACCCTCTGAATGCTCCTAGGTGCCAGCAGGGCTCTGCCCACGACACTGCTGGTTGCCCCCATTGCACAGGGCATCCAGCCCCCAGCCCACTGCCCACACAGACCCTCCTAGCATGGAGCAGCTCTGCCTGGGGAACAAAAAGTGCTCTCTTTGTTTCCTCACCCCAAACAGTGGGTTACCAAATATTTGATCTTTGCAATTTGATATGTTAGAAATAGTATCTCAGTATAGTTTTCATATGCATTCATCTTATAGTCAACAAAATTGAGCATTTTTTCATATGTTGAAGAGTCATTTTGTTTCCTTGTCCGCGACTGTTGTAAACAAAAAAGTGACTGAGGCAGGTCTCAATTGATTTGAGGTTTATTTAGTCAAGGTTGAGGAGGAGCCCAGGAAAAACACAAACCACAGGAGCATCTGTGTTCTGTGGTTTTTCCAAAGATGGTTTCGGGAACTTCAGTATTTAAAGAGGAAAGAACAAAGAACGAGCAGGAGGGTAATTCTTTTTTTTTTTTTTTTTGAGATGGAGTGTCGCTCTGTCACCCAGGCTGGAGTGCAATGGCATGATCTCGACTCTCGACTCACTGCAACCTCTGCCTCCTGGGTTCAAGTAATTCTCCTGCCTCAGCCTCCTGAGTAGCTGGGACTACAGGCACCCACCACCATGCCTGGCTGATTGTTTGTATTTTTAGTAGAGAGGGGGTTTCACTGTGTTACCCAGGATGGTCTCGATTTACTGACCTCGTGATCTGCTCATGTTGGTCTCCCAAAGTTCTGGGATTACAGGCATGAGCCACCACCCCTAGCCAGCAATTCTTGAAAAGGAGGGAGGGTAGGCAATGAGGCAGGTAGTTACATTCTTGAGAGGCTCTGATTAGTGCTCAGTGAATCTGCATTTTACAAGTGAAAGGAAGGGGTAGATGAAAAAGTCAGTTATGTGTTCATCTTGAGGTAGGCACGCAAATGATTTCTGTTCTTGCCCTTCTCCTGTACCTGAGAAAAGAAGCTGGTAATTGGCATTGTCAGGGTGAGATTTAACAGAACTTGGTTTTAGGGCTAATTTGTAGCAGGCCTAGTGCTGAAACCTGGGGGTGCTGAAGACTCAGCTGACCCTCTGAATGCTCCCAGGTGCCATCAGGGCTCTGCCCGTGACTGTGCTGGCTGCCCCCACTGCACAGGACATCCAGCCCCCAACCCACTGTCCACCCAGAACCAGCTCTGCCTGGGGAATGGAAAGTGCTTTCTTCCTTTCCTCACCCCAAACAGTGGGTTATACATCCTAAAAGAGGTAGAGCCCACTAGGGAGAAACATGACCTTCTTTCCTTGCAGGAATCTGGCTTATGGATGAGGCTATGATACAGGGTTGTGAAATCACAGCTCTCTGCTTGGGAGCAAAAGGAAGGCAGCTTTGCACGACTCAGTTCCCACCTTTGGCACAGTGAGTTTGGGGTCCTGAGAGTCTACTTTTTTTCACACTATCTGTTACTTTTGCCTGTATTTCTGTTGGCTTATTGATCTCTATTGATTTTTAGGAAAACTACATGGAGCTGTTTAAAATATAGTTCTTTGGTTGAAAGACAAGCTTAAAATATTTTCCACAGTTTCACATTTCTCATTACAACAATTTTGTGTTTCTCAAGGCTTCTCAATCTTCTTGTGGGGTATGTGTGTGTGTGTGTGTGTGTATGTTTTGCTTTGTTTTTCTCCTTAGAATTGTCTTCTAGATCTGTCTTGTTTTCTGTTTTGTTTTGTTTGCAGTTTCCGGAGTTGTGGTCATAAAGAGTTATTTTCTTTTGTGGGTTATCAAGCTCAGGTCTGGTGCTGGAGGTGCTGAATTTCACTGGTTCTGAAAGGCAGAGGAGTCTTTCGCTGCTCAACTTTAACTTTGTGTTTCTCAGCAATCCTTCAGACTGGGAATGATTTAGCCCACCCATGCTCCTCCCTCCTGATCCTTTGAAGGTCAGGTGGATTTAGCATAATCACACTGGTCAACACCAAACTTCTTCTTGCCAGGGTCCTGGGAGCATGAAACATCAAGCACTTTCTGGGATTTATTAGCATCACACCCTTGTTCTGGGCTCCTTGTTAAGTCTCTCAGCCGAGACTGAGGCCTGCAAGTCAGTAGCCACCTGCCTAGGAGAGGCTGGTAGCTGGTAGCCGGAAGCTGAGATGGAGGGATCCAGAGTCTGGTTCCATGATAAATTAATCGATTAATTAGGCAGAATAACAGCTTTATATATTAAATCTTTCTCTCCAAGAACATAATCTATCTTTCATTTGTTTAAATCACCACTTTTGTCTGTTGGGCACATTTAGACTTTTATCCTATAGTTCTACCACATCTGTTGTTAATGTCTAAGTATTTTATTTATTCCTGTGTATCCCTAAGCAAGTTGACCCCTAAGTATTTTATTATCTTTGTAGATATTGTAAGTAAATTATTTGCTTCTAGTGTATTGTATTATTATTACTTCAATTGTTATTTGTAAGGGACTTTCAGTTGATTTGAGGAGATTTCAAGGTACATTATCAATTTATTTGGAAATAGTATGCAAAGTTGAGTAATATTAAATGACAGTAGATATGCTTGTCTTGATTCTGATGTTAATGGGATTGCTTCCAGTTTTTTATTACGCACAATGCTTAATAGGTAGGTATTATCAAATTTTAAATATTCTTAATATTCATGGGTTAAGATTTTTTAATTAAAATGGATGCTGAATTTTTCAAAAATATTTAACGTGAAACTCTACAAATCATTTTTCTTTTTAATTTAACATGAATCTATGATAAATCTTATTCATACATTTAAAAATGGAAATATCTTGATATCTTACAAATAAAGCCTACTTATTCTTGGTATATTATTTTAAAAACATGTTTTAGGATTCTGTTTTTTGTGTTTCATTTGGGATTTTTTAAATCTGTAATTTTATGTGTGTGTGTGTGTTTTCTTATTGGATGCACAGTTTATTATTTTCCTCATTTCATGAAGAATTTAAAGAATACACTTTTAAATGTTCTGAAACAGTTTAAATAGCATTAGAACCATTAGTTTTCTAAAGATTTTGGTAGCATCTCACTCTGAACCTGTATCTGTTATGATATGGTAATGATATTTTAGGGGGGTGTGTGTGGTAGGGAGAAGGGTTGATTAGAATAATGACAATCATCTCTTCCAAGTATCTAATCATGCAATTTATATTTTCCTATTATCATTTCTTTCTTTGTGCTGTTCAGAATATATTTTGTGCTGCTAAATATTCCTTTACTTCTATTATTCATCTTATGGGGTTTAAACAATGCATTTGGAGCACAATTTTAAAAAATGAAATTAGTATATTTTCATCACGTCTCACATTTCCTTCCTCTACTTCTTCAAAATATTGATTTGGGACATTTATATTTACCTGAGAGTCTCTAATCATTACATTTGTTTTAGTCTGGTGTATTCAATTAATTCAATTCAGGGCTTATTTTTCCATGTGTAGGTGGGCTGATATTCATGCTTTGGTCTTTCAAGATGAATGTAGGATGACAATATTATCTATCTCTTTTTAATGTTATCAAATGTTTTGTCTCTTGCTTTCACACTAGAATGAGAGTTCAGATGGGTATAAAAAGAGGGGAATCTTATCTTCTTTCTCAAATGCTTTGCTCAGCTCTGCTCATGTTCCACTGAATGCTTCTGTGGAGGCTATTTTTTCACTTGTGAGCATCTTAATGTTTTTGCCTTTTTGCCCCAAAATCTCTTTCTTATTTTTATTATTTTCTTATATTTTGATAAAATATAATTTTATTTATTATTTCTTTAATGTCCAGAAACATTACTACAATATGTCTTGTTGTAGAATTCTTGGTGTAACTTTTCCTGGAATCAAATATTTTCTTTAAGTATGTAGATTCATGTCTGTTTATTTCTTGAGAGTGTTATTGATTTATTAACTTTTGATAACTTTGTTAAGTTTTATTTACATTGGACTTACTTTGAATGTGGATGTGGGGGAATTCATTATATTGGACCTATTTTCTATGAGGATGTGGGGGATTCAACTATGCATACTTTGAGTCTGATTTGCTCCTCTTCTTTCTATTTATTTTTCTGTATTTAGTTATTTATTTCTCTTCTATTTGTTTCACTTTAATCATCTTTATCTTTTTTGTTTTTTGCGGTGTTTATACTCGTGTTCACAGTTTTCAATTTTGTCTTAATTTTTATGATCCATTTTTGCTTCCAATTTTTCCCCTTTTATGCTTCTAATTTTTCTGCCAACTCTTATTTCATCATCTTCTGTAGTTTTGCAATTTATTTTCTGACTTTTGCCTCTTGTCTTTTTGATATCTTTTTTTATAAAAGGGAATTATTTCAGATTTAAAAAAATTCATTGCAAAAAGCTGGTCAAATTCTTGTCTGCTTCAATCACCATATTAAGTTTTTTTTTTTTTTCTTTCTTTCATTCTTATGTTCCAGATCCTTTTCTCTTTTCCTCTTTTCTTTATCCTCAAAAATTTTATAGGTCTCTGGTGGCCTTTTTTTTGAGAATTCATATTTGAATAAGTCATGTTCAAAAGGGAGAAAACAGCCTCTACAGCAGCATGAAACAGAACATGAGAAGAGAGCGGAGCAAAGTGCTTGAGAAAGGAGACAAGGTTCCCAGACTATAAACCCATTTAAACTTTCACTCAAATATGAAAGCAAACACTGTAGAAACCACAAAATCATGGGCAAGCTAATCACAGAATACATGTAAAAGCTGGAGGTCAGACACTTGTTCTAAGCTAGCATAAATTTTCTTATGATGCAAATATAAATGTTCTCTTTTAATCTTTCTCTACTTCTGCATAGCCAATGAAGATAAACAGCCACGTAGTGTCCAGAGTGAACATCTCTCTTCTTCTCTCACTTCAGGCCCAACAGGTAGATGTTTCCTGCAAATACAACTTGACTATGGGATTTTCCATGCAGCTGAAACTTTCTCTGCTTCTTGGAGCCGTAAGTGTGTCAAAAGAATATCCTATTCTCATTTTTGCATCCAAGAGACTTTAGGTTCTCACCTCACATATATCCCTCCTCCAGGGTGTCAACATTGCCAGTTTGTTCTGGGATCTATAACACACTTGTGCTATTGTGACATCTTGTCATACTTCTAAACCATCTTCACACTTTTTGCAGTATTTTTCAGGAATTCAAACATTTTCTAGTTTTTCAAAGAAAGTTTCTTCTTTCAGTTTTGCTTTTTTAGTTGTTTTCAAGGGAATAACACAACTCATGAGCATGTCTTAAGCAACATTGGAGTATATAATTAATTCTTTGGTACTATCAAATTTTAAAATCTATATGTAGAAAATAAGGATAAATTTCATTCCTATAAAAGACAGGGAAACTTATAATTAAGTTCCACAGGGGACAGCTAATTAAAATGTTATTTTGACACTAGCTCTTTCAGATTCTGTCACCGGTCTCTCCTCTCAGCAAAAGGTACATTTTTAAGTAAGTTCACTTTTCTCCATGGCCTCATTAAGTGAGCTGACGTCTGGACACAAAGATAAGCCCAAATATTTGGTTGTGACATTCTGTGTCCTGACACCAATAAATTTGACCTAAATTCCCAGAGATGTTTCCAAGGTAATTTCCCATTACCATCCTTATGAGAATAGTTGATGGCTCCCAGGAAAATGAGATGATTTTGACATATGAATCTTTTTATTGATATACTGAAACTTTATCAGTGGGAAAATGCATTCAGGGACTTTTAAATACAACTACTCATAAATCTAGTTCGATGGGAGGTTGATGAAAAAACAATGGATGTGGGATAAGGATATCCAACTGAAGTTGTATTGAATGTTAAGAAGGACAACCTCTCCACCACAAAATGTTATACTCTTATTTAAGAGGCAATAAACATTGCTTATTACATCTTGCTCTAAAAGTTAACTACTACTTTTAACCAGAGTGGAAATAATTCTTGACCTTCTTGGCCATTAACCTTTGATACTTAAACCTTATTATAATATGCATAACTTGATAAACAATTTTATAAGTCACTTATTTTCAAGCAAAAGGGGCACTGTTGAAAGAAAATTTATGTAGTTCATAAATTATGTAGATAAAATGCAAATAGACATAATATGGTCTCATCAGTTGACTTCCTACTGAACACTCTGACATCTGAAAAATAAATGGCTAGAAAATGTACAGGTAGGATGTATAGAAAGAGCAAATTGGTAAAGGGTTGTGCCCTGGCACTCCATCTAAGTGCTTCTTTATTGAACCATGGCCCTCCTACAGGTAAGGGGTGTTATGCTATTAAGCTGGTGTTTACAGAGTCCATCAGAACATTGTTTTTTTAATAGGTAGTTTCATCACTTGTTTGCTTGTTTTTTGTTTTTTGCTTTGTCTGAATATATTTAAGCCAGGTGAAATGCAAATTTGGCTAATTAATAAGCTTCTTTGGTCCAAATAGCTAAGTAGTAACTTCAGATCTCAACCATTTCAATGTAGTCAACAAATCTTTCCTTTTTGGGCAAAAAGTAGCATAAATCTGTATCTATCTCTATCTCTGTGTCTGTATGTTTAGGGTCATGAAGGGCCAATTTGACTGGATTTGTAAGTTGAGATAATATGCATAAGTTCTCAGTATTCAGGCCCTTAATCTGTATTTAAGTTTCTATTGTATGGTTTGTTCCTGAAGAAGTTTTGGGTCATGGTATGCTGGCTTCATTCCACTGCTGTTGTGTTCTTCACATGTGTTTTGGACCTTGTGCATTTTCTCACTCTATATTTAGATAACAAATTCCAGGAATTAAGGTAGGTGTTGAGCAAATTCCTTTACTGTTTCTTTCATTTTTCCATTCAAGAAATCCTTCTTTAAAGCTGGACCCTGCAGTAGGACCCGGTGATCCATCAGGAAGCCAGAATGGAGAAGGGCCTGTTTTTTTTTTTCTTTTTCTTTTTTTTTGTCATTCTGCTGTGAAGCATTTACTGCAGGGGGTCTGATCATTTTGGTCCTTAAGGGAATGAAGATAATGAGGCAAATTTTACGATATATCCAGGAATCACTCCCATTCTCCTGATTTTTGACTAAGTTCTTTTGAAGATGTTCTGACTTACAAAGTTGCTGTTGCTCAGAATTAAATACCTTTTAAGATAAAACCTGTGATGCATCCCACCCATTTTTTGCTCCTAGGAAACACCCAAGGAGGATATCTAACAGTTTAGCCAAATGTTTCTCTGGAAGTATATTCTTGAATAAAAAACAAACACAATGTTTTTTTTCTTAGAAGGAAGAAGAGGGAAAAATATAATTTCCAGAAAGAGGATTGAAGTGGAGATAAAAATTACCAAGAAAAGTTGCTTTTTAAAAAATCAAAGTAAGAAAAAGCAGATTTTAGATCATCTGCATGGTTAAATGGGTAAAGTATCCTGTTTTGGAATATATGACATATTTAATCTTTAGGTAGTTATAATTTAACTTACTTGCTTTTTATTAACTTGTTTGTTTAATTGAAATAGTAGGATGACATGGTAAAAATTTCAAACACTGTACAAACATCTATGTCAACATGCTTGTCTCCCTCCCACATCAGACCACCAACTTCTCAGGCCCCCTCCTCAGATGTGAACAATGTCTTCAGCTTTTTGTATTTATTTTTGAAGACACTCTGGGTATACACATGTCCAGATCCACCTTTTTACATTCATTTTGGAGAATACAAATACATACTAATCTTCACCTTGCTTTTTTCTCTTGACAATATTTCTTGGAGATTATGTTATGGAACGTAAAGATACAGACTGATCAAATTTTTATAGCTCTTTTTTTTTTTTTTTCAAATACAATGTCAACTAATATTTGCTTCCCACTGTAGCTAAAAGGTAGGTCTGTAGTGAGCTAAGTTTCCCTGAGCCCTACCAATGGCCTGTTCACTCAGCAGGGGAGGGGACAGGGTCTTCTTGTCTTATGGCTGAGCAACTAAGGAACCACCAGGTGACAGAGTTGTTGGGACTTTTCATTACTATCTTCAGAGAGCCACCATGGGTCTGGGTGACATCCAATCAAAACTTTCTTTTCCTTGTTTAGAAGACAAAAAGGCAATTGTTTTTTCTAACGTATGTATTGAGACGACGCTATCAAAAAGAGGAAGCAGATAGAATTTCTCAACAAAGCAAGAAATTAGCAAATGTTTCACATTCTGTAGTAGTACAGAAGTACAGAATAATTTTTGAAAGTGATGCAGAGACCTCTTTGTACAGCCAATGGTAATAATCTGTTACTCTCCATACTCCCAAAAGAAGAGAGAACCCTTCTGATGGTGCCCAGACTTTCAGACTCCTTTTGAGGAATTCCCAAGAGCCTCTGAGAGCAAAGTTAAATTGCTGGATCCAAGTGTATTTGGAATTTAGTTTTGAAGGATACTTATAAATTTATCTCCTAAAACATTGTAGTGATTTACATTCCAACTAAAAATATATGTAAGTTTTTGTTTCTCTGCTGTGGGGCTCAGAGTGTATATTTTGAAAGCGTTTTCATTTCATTCAGCTTTATTGAGGTATAAATGAAATACAAAAGCCTTTACATGTTTAACGTATACAGTTAGTTGAGTTTGGACATCTATATTCACCTGTGACACCATTACTACAATTAAAGTAATGAATACATCCATCACCTCTAAAAGTTTTCTTTTTTAAACTTTATCATTTTTTTGGTGTGTGTGTGGTAAGAACACTCAATATGAGATCTTCCTTTTTAACCAATGTTTTAGTGCACTGCATGGTACTGTTAACCATAGGCACTATGTTGTAAAGCAAATCTCTGCAACTTATTCGCCTCATGATTTTTTTCTTCATCATTTGTAAGTTCTATGTATTAAAAAATGTAACAGTAACTTTATTATTTACTTTTTAATGATATAGATGCAGTTTTAATATGGAAAGATGACTGTGATATAAGTAAACATACTTTTTAATGTCTGCCAATATCTGGTTTTATGTCGTTTAAAATTTTCTTTTGACAAAAATTATATATATACACAAATATATACACATATATTTATTGTGTACAACATCTTGTGAAATATGTATACACTATGAAATGGCTAAATTGAACTAATTAACATATGCATTATATCACATACTTGTCATCTTTTTGTGGTGCGAGCATTCAAAATCTACTCTCTTAGCAGTTTTCAAGAATGCAATACTGTGTTTATAAATGGAACTTTATACACTTTGAACAGCAGCTCCCCATTTCCCTCTCCCCAACCTTGGTGACCACCATGCTATTTTCTGCTATAGGTTTGACTACTGCAGGTCCTTCACACAAGGGGAAATCATACAGTATTTGTTCTTCTCTGACTGACTTATTTCACTTAGCATAATGTCTTACAGGTCTGTTTAGTTTTTATTTTTTAGATTTTTTACTTTTGATTATTAAGATACATAATAGCTGTACATATTCAGATCTATTGGCATTGCTGCAAATGGTAGGATTTATTTCTTTTCTAAGGCTGAATAATATTTCATTGTGTGTATGTATCACACTTTATCCATTCATCTGTTAATAGATATTTGGATTATTTCCATATCTTGGCTATTGTGAATAATAATGCATGAGCATTTATGCCAACCTTATAGTTAAATTGATAACAGTGTTGTTTAATTTGTCTTTCCTAAATGGCCTCTTCAAATGCTTTTGGGCCATTTGTATTTATTTTTTGTCTAAACTCTTGTCTACTTTTTAAATTGAATTAATGATTTTTTTCTTCATCATTTGTAAGTTCTATGTATTAAAAAATATGTCTTCAGATATATTGCAAACTTTTTTTCTTTTTTTCTTTTTGAGACAGAATCTTGCCCTGTTGCCCAGGCTGGAGTGCAGTGACACAATCATGGCTTACTGGAGCCTCAACCTCTCAGGCTCAATTAATCTTCCCACCTCAGTTGCCTGAGTAGGTGGGATTACAGGCATGTGCCACCACATCCTGCTAAATTTTTTTTTGTAGGGAAGGGTCTTGCTATGTTGCCCGGGCTGGTCTTGAACTCCTGGGTTCAAGCAATCCTCCTGTCTTGTCCTCCCAAAGTGCTAAGATTACAGGCATAAGCCATTGTGCCCAGCTTGCAAACAGTTTTTCTGTTTATTGTTTTACTTTTTATGCTAAAATTTCTGTACTCAAAATTATCAATTGTTTTATATATGGTTTCTGAATTTTATATTTGGCATAGAAGGGTCTTCCTGTCTCCAAGTTCATGAAAATAATTTTCCCTCATTATCTCACAGGCCTTTTCAGGTTTTCATATTTCTTTAATTTAAATCATTGATTGATTTGGAATTGATTTTGGTGGATTTTTCGTTTAGCATTATTTATCGAATGATCCATTCCCCATGCCTTATATTAAGCATCACGTTTACTATACCCTAAATTCCCGCATGGTTTTTAGTACATTTCTAGCCTCTGTATTTATTCCATTGATGGATTTATTAATATATAAGAATCAGAATGGTTTGTGTGTTAGATAGAAAAATGTTCTCAGTCTCCAGAACCTGTGAATATGTTAGCTGCACGTAGAGAGATGATTCGCATAAGGGTTCTGACACAAGGAGAATACCCTGGAGGACCCAGGTGAGCCCAGTGTCATCAAGGGCAGGAGAGTCAGCATCAGGGCAGGAGATGAGGAAGCAACGGGTAGAGGAGGGAGTGGAAGGAGCCTCACTGCTGGTTTTGGGATGGAGGAAGGGCCGGGAGCCGAGGAATGCAGACAGCCTCTGGAAGCTAGAAGAGGAAGAAATGGATTCTCCCATGAGCCTTTAGAAGGAGCCAGTGATGTTGGGCTTCTGATCTCCAGAGCTGTAAGAGAATAAACTTGTGTTGTTTAAAGCCACTTAGTTTGTGGTAATTTGTTACAGCAGCCATAGGAAATATATTTTACTCTAACTTGAAAATAAAAAGCTGTTATACTTGTTGGCCTTTTCCCCCTTGTAGCACTTCTATTTCAAGATTTTCCTACCTCTTTTTATATGTCTGTTTTTCCAAATAAACTTTCCACATAGATTGTTCTGTTTCAAAACTATTCTATCACCATTTTTATTGCCATTACTTTAAATTTTTCAATTCAGTTAGAAAGAATTGATGTTTTTTACAAAATCACATGTCAAAGTCTTAACCAACTTTTAGATAGGTTAGTCAGTGACAGGTCATTCAGGACTTGGAACTTATCAGGGAAAATAGTCAGGCACCCACATTGTCCTCAGGTGAAAACTGATCCCTTGACAAAGCAGAGGCAGAGTCACCACGGAAAGGATTCAGGCAGGATTGGTGGGTTGGAGCCTCGGGCAAGCTTGTCCCATGACGTAGATAAAGGAGAGCCAGCTATGAAAAGGAAACCCAGTTCAGTCCTGATCCCACTTTCCTCCATGGGACCCCTTCACTAAGGCACAAGGAAGATCCAGACCGTGGGGCCCTCTGCACCTTTATTAAGGAAAATCCTCAAAGAATGTTAGCAAACCTAACCTTAACAGGAATACCATTAGCGCTCTTTGTGAACAGTTTATTTAAAATAGGGTTGGATGATTTTAGTGTATTAAAATGGTATATTTTACTTAAAACATGTTTTGACCACTGCATCGAAGTGTATAATAAATATACAAGCCAAAAGCAGTGCTTGCTGGAGGTAAGGTGCTGTGTCCTTCACTGCAGTTGTCTCTCTTATGTTACAATGTTTAAAAGACTGAAGAGAGAGCTTTGGAAGAACAAGAAAATAGAGGGCAAATAAAGAAGTATTCATGTATGAAACGTGTGTTTAGTCATTGAGAAAGCACAAATTAGATATCAGGTGTTAAACACGCATAATCCAGATTTGTTCTTTTTGCTTCATGTTGCTTCAGCTGTGCAGGGTCTTTTTTGATTCCATATGAATTTTAGGATTATTTTTTCTAGTTCTATGAAGAATGATGATGGTACTTTGATGGGGATTGCTTTTGGCAGTATGATCGTTTTTACAATATTGATTCTTTCTATCCATGAGCATGAGATGTGTTTTCATTTGCTCATGTCATCTATGATTCCTTTCAGCAGTGTTTTGTAGTTTTCCTCGTAGAGACCTTACACCTCCTTGGTTAAGTGTATTCCCAGGTATTTTACTTTATTTTATTTTATTTTATTTTACTTCATTATTTTGCAGCTGTAGTAAAAGGAATTGAGTTCTTGATTTGATTCTCAGCTTGGTGGTTTTTGGTATATAGCCGTTATTCTAAATCTCCATAAATGAGTCATTATACCTTAGTGAGGCCCATGAATTTTGTTATAAAGTCTTTAATAACATTGTTTATATAGTTAGGAGCCTACCAAAAATATGTGCTCGGAAACTTGCAACCCTAGGAGCAGTGCTGTATATGATCGTGAGAGAGTTACTTAACTTGAAATTCCTCAATTTTCTTATCTCCAGAATGGACTGAAAAATAATGCCATGATAGGTTGATTACAAAAAAAAATTGCTGAAATCTCCACTCCTTGCTGTATCCATACCTTTTGCCATGTGAATTTGAAACTTCTCCTGTCAAGAGGTGAAGTCTTTCCTTACCTTCCCACGCCTCCTTGAGCTCCTTGACTATAAGCTAGACTTACGACTTGCATTGGCCAATGTGATGTGAAGGATGACAGCGTGTCAGTTCTGAGACTAGGCTTCAAGAAGCCTTGCACGCTTTGCTTTCTCAGTTGGACCCCTACCAATATTTTGAAGCAAGTCCAAGATAGCCTGCTGGAACATGAGAGACTATTGACTATAGTAAAATACTCGTCTCCTAGTTGAACCACCAGCTAACATCAGATACAGAGTAAACATACCCAAGATAAACCAAGCCTGGGCCAGGTCAGAGACCCATCCAGCAACTACAGACTTAGAGAAGCAATAAATATTTATTTTTTAAGCCACTGCATTTGGCAGGTTTTTGTTTGTTTGTTTGTTTGTTTTTTTTTTTTGGAGACGGAGTCTTGCTCTGTCACTCAGGCTGGAGTGCAGTAGCACGATCTCAGCTCACTGCAACTTCCACTTCCAGGATTCAAGTATTCTCCTGCCTCAGCCTCCCAAGTAGCTGAGACTACCGTTGCACGCCACCATGCCTGGCTAATTCTTTGTAGTTTTGGTAGAGACGGGGTTTCACCATGTTGGCCAAGCTGGTGGATTCAGTAGATTGAACCTCTGACCTCAAGTAATCTGACCACCTCAGCCTCACAAAGTGCTAGGATTACAGGCATGAGTCACTGTGCCGGGCCTTCATTTGGCAGTTTAAGCCACTGCATTATTACACAGCATTAGTTAACTGATACAAGAGGTTGTGAATATTAGACTAAGTGAATTAAATTAAATGAATTGAATGAATTAAAACACATAAGGCACTTAGAATGATGATTCCTACAAAATAAATGCATTTTCCTTATTGTCATTCTTATTACTATCAACAGTTATTTCAACAACTCTCTAACTTGCCAAGATCTATGAGAACAGGGATTTCAGCAGAATTTCTCACATATCTGTGACTTTGTATGTGGGAGCTCACTGTGCTTGGGCCAGGGCAGCAGATGTTTGCCATAAAGTTTTGTGAATAACCTAACTTTCTCCGTTTTTCCATGCCAGCCATGCCACTTGGTTTGGGTTACTATAACTTCTCTGCCTGGTGTGCGGAGATTGAGTATTAAGGCAGGAACAGTTTAGTAGTTTGTGAACACAGGTCCTGTCAGCATTTTGTGCTGAAGGCTGAATTGTATTACACAGAGAAACCACAACACTTTAAAACTGTGTTACCTTTTTGTGTTACATAACATAGGGGTTTTAGGAGTTGATATCTCTGAATTTGACAGAATTCAGTCATTCTACAAAATGATGAAAACTTGGGCCACGTGGGAATATCACTCCTCTTATGTAAAACTGAGCTGATATCCACAAGAGTATAATAAATTAAAAACTGGAGGTGAAAGTGAGAAGAGGGTATACTTTCATGCTCAGATTAAAGCTTTCCGGACCCTGGAGGTCCTAGAATGCGAGATAGAATGAAGAGGCTCTACACACTGAAACCTCAATAGGCCTATGAAACTCCTGGGTTTTAAACCAATATAGTTTATTTTGTGTTAAACATCATTTGTACTGCCTGAGAATACAATTGTTTTTAAATGGGTGTATTGAAAATATTATTCTACATAAAAGTTTCTTTTAAGTAGGGCACAGTAGTTAGAAAACTTGTTCTTACTTAATTTTATGCTATAATTTTCTACAGATTCATAATCTTGGGTAATATTAGGTATCTCTAGTACATAATACAGGAAGTAAGTGACCCAATTTTTAAAATATTGCACATTCTAGTTGGCAAATATTATTAGAACCATACTGCCTAGGATTGGCATAGCTGGTTCATGATTACAGCTTTGGCTTGGGTAAACACAGAGGAGAGAAACAGCTAGCATCTTCAGAACAATCACAACATGTACCCTTCAATCAAGTATTATAAAAATTCTTGAAATAAAGTCATAAAGGAAGGTTGAGGAAAAACTAAAGTATTTGCTTTCATTTACTAGAGATTTTAACAGAATGCCGTTTGAGGAGATGCAAGAATGTCGCCAAGATTTCAACTGAAGTGGTAAAGGAAACCTATCTCTAGACGGATAAGGAGAACAGCTGGTTGGATTTGGTAGGCTGAGAAGTCAAAGGCTGCAAGATGGGTGGCCACAGGGGTGTCAGCTGAGATGCCACTCCAGCTTGAAAGGTAAGAGGCTTTTGGGAAAATTAAGGAGCCACATATATATATTTTTTTCTTATTCATCTTTTCTGGTCAGGCTTTTTTAAAATTTAATTTTTTTTAAGTTCAGATTTTTTTTTTTGTTTATTTAACTATTTATTGAATTTTTTTTATTTCAGTGGCTCCTAGGGTACGAGTCACTTTTAGTTACATGAATAAATTGCATAGGTGAAGTCTGAGATCTTAGCGCACCATTCACCTGACTAGTGTACAATGTATGCAATAAGTAGTTTTTAATTTCTTGCCCTTATTTTTTTTTTCCCCTCATTAAACTTTTTTAATGGGTCTCAAAATTCTGTGACAAATTTTTGGTCAAGTTGTTTCCATTAAAAAGTACTGATTTTAAAAACTAATAACTTAAAACTGCCACACGCAAAAAAGAAAACCAAAGTGGTCCACAAAACATTCTCTTTTCCTTCTGAAGGTTTTATGATGCATTGTTATCATTAACCAGTCTTTTACTACTAAACTTAAACGGCCAATTGAAACAAACAGTTCTGAGACCGTTCTTCCATCACTGATTAAGAGTGGGGTGGCAGGTATTAGGGATAATATTCATTTAGCCTTCTGAGCTTTCTGGGAAGACTTGGTGACCTTGCCAGCTCCAGCAGCCTTCTTGTCCACTGCTTTGATGACACCCACCGCAACTGTCTGCCTCATATCACGAACAGCAAAGCGACCCAAAGGTGGATAGTCTGAGAAGCTCTCAACACACATAGGCTTGCCAGGAACCATATCAACAATGGCAGCATCACCAGACTTCAAGAATTTAGGGCCATCTTCCAGTTTTTTACCAGAACTGTGATCAATCTTTTCCTTCAGCTCAGCAAACTTGCATGCAATGTGAGCCGTGTGGCAATCCAACACAGGGGCATAGCCAGCACTTATTTGGCCTGGATGGTTCAGGATAATCACCTGAGCAGTGAAGCCAGCTGCTTCCATTGGTGGGTCGTTTTTGCTGTCACCAGCAACGTTGCCACAACGAACATCCTTGACAGACACATTCTTGACATTGAAGCCCACATTGTCCCCAGGAAGAGCTTCACTCAAAGCTTCATGGTGCATTTCGACAGATTTTACTTCAGTTGTAACGTTGACTGGAGCAAAGGTGACCACCATACCGGGTTTGAGAACACCAGTCTCCACTCGGCCAACAGGAACAGTACCAATACCAACAATTTTGTAGACATTCTGGAGAGGCAAGCACAAGGGCTTGTCAGTTGGACGAGTTGGTGGTAGGATGCAGTCCAGAGCCTCAAGCAGCGTGATTCCACTGGCATTGCCATCCTTATGGGTGACCTTCCATCCCTTGAACCAAGGCATGTTAGCACTTGGCTCCAGCATGTTGTCACCATTCCAACCAGAAATTGGCACAAATGCCACTGTGTCAGGGTTGTAGCCAATTTTCTTAATGTAAGTGCTGACTTCCTTAACAATTTCCTCATATCTCCTCTGGCTGTAGGGTGGCTCAGTGGAATCCATTTTGTTAACACCAGCAATTAGTTGTTTCACACCCCGTGTGTAAGCCAGAAGAGCATGCTCTCGGGTCTGCCCATTCTTGGAGATACCAGCTTCAAATTCACCAACACCAGCAGCAACAATCAGGACAGCACAGTCAGCCTGAGATGTCCCTGTAATCATGTTTTTGATGAAGTCTCTGTGTCCTGGGGCATCAATGATAGTCACATAATACTTGCTTGTCTCAAATTTCCACAAGCAGTTATCAATGGTGATACCACGTTCCCGCTCAGCTTTCAGTTTATCCAAGACCCAAGCATACTTGAAGGAGCCCTTTCCCATCTCAGCAGCCTCCTTCTCAAATTTTTCAATGGTTCTTTTGTCGATGCCACCACATTTGTAGATCAGATGGCCAGTAGTGGTGGACTTGCCCGAATCTACGTGTCCAATGATGACAATGTTGATATGAGTCTTTTCCTTTCCCATTTTGGCTTTTAGGGGTAGTTTTCATGACACCTGTGTTCTGGCGGCAAACCCGTTGTGAAAAAGCTCTTACCCTTCTTATACCCTCCTGTTTCTGAGTCTCCAAAGTCCATTATACCACTCTGTATACCTTTGTGTACCCATAGCCTAGCTCCCACTTATAAGTGAGAACATATGGTATTTGGTTTTCCATTCTTGAGTTACTTCACTTAGAATAATGGCCTTCAGCTCCATCCAAGTTGCTGCAAAAGACATTATTTTGTTCTTTTTATGGCAGATTAGTATTCCATAGTGTATATATAACAAAGTTTATTTATTCCCTCATTGGCTGATGGGCACTTAGGTTGGTTCTATATCTTTGCAATTGTGAATTGTGCTGCAATAAATATATGCATACAAGTGTCTGTTTGATGTAATGACTTCTTTTCCTTTGGGAAGAGACCTGGTAGTGGGATTGTTGGATCAAATGGTAGATCTACTTTTAGTTCTTTAAGGAATCTCCATACTGTTTTTCCATAGTGGTTATACTAATTTACATTCCCACCAGCAGTGTAAAAGCATTCCACTTTCACCGCATCCATGCCAACATCTATTGTTTTTTGACCTTTTAATAATGGCCATTCTTGCAGGAGTAAGGTGATATCTCACTGTGTAATTTGCATTTCTCTGATGATTAATGATGTGGAGCATTTTTTCTTATGTTTATTTGTATATCCTCCTTTGAGAAATGTCTATTCATGCCATTTGCTCACTCTTTGATGGGATCATTTGTGCCTTTATCTTGCTGATTTGTTTGAGAATCTGGATATTATTTCTTTGATGGATGCATAGTTTGCAAATATTTTCTCCCATTCTGTGGGTAGTCTGTTTACTCTGCTGATTATTTCTTTTGCTGTACAGAACCTTTTTGCTTAACTAGGTCCAATTTAATTTGGTTTTATTGCATTTGCTTTTGGCATCTTAGTCATAAGTTATTTGACTAGACCAATGTGTGAAAGAGTGTTTCCCAGGTTCTTTCTGGAATCTGTGTAGTTTCAGGTCTTAGATTTAAGTCTTTGATACATCTTGAGTTGACTTTTGTATAAGGTGAGAGATAGGATCCCAATTTCATTCTTCTACATTTGGGTAGCCTGTTTTCCCAGCCCTGTGTATTAAATAGGTCGTCCTTTCTTAGATTCAGTTTTAAGAGCAAGATTTTAACTCTTAGTTTTCTTTCCAGAGCTGTAACAAATTACATCTCATATTATAAAGGAACGTACTCTATGCAAAAAGATATTTATTGTAGACTTCCCTGAAAATATTTTGTTAAATAAAAGGACCCCAAAGTAATCAATGTCATCAACTCCAAATTCTATCTGAATGAACTGTAGCATAGACATAGAGACAATTGGGAAGATATTTACAGCAAATATATTAAGTCCAGGGGCTGCAGCACTGAGACACTGGGAATGGCAGCAGGAGAGGCCCCAACCTTCAGGCCTGCTCCGGGGTATGTCTCTGAGCCCTACGCCAAACCTCCTGCGCTCTTGTCTTATTTCCAAGACTCTTCTCTAGCCCTACATTTGATTCTAATTCTGTAAACGACACAATATTTTTCCAATACATTCTGAAGTTAGCCAGAATCCATTGCTGGGTCTTGCAAACAAAAATACTGACTTTTACAACCTTCCAATCTGTCTTTTATTTCTCTGTTTTTCTTTCACCCACAAATTTCTAGATATATTCTTTTTTAATTAAAATAGTTAAGAATGATCATTCAGGTGGTTACATAGGTTTTTGTGGATTTTATAGATACACAACCATTATTAGTACAGGATAAGAAATCAACTAAAAAAATCAGTAGCATTATATATGCCAACAGAAAACAATCTGAAAAAGAAATCAAGGAAGCAATTCCATTTAGAGTAGCTACAAATATTAAAATACCTAGCAATAAATTTAACCAAGGAGGTGGAGGAGCTTTACAATGAAAACTATAAAATAAGAAAAGAACTTGAAGAAGACACAAATAAATAGAAAGATATTCTGTGTTCATAAATTAGAAGAATTAATGTTGTTAAAACACCCATACTATAAGTAATTTACAGCTTCCTTGCAATTCTTATCAAACCACCAATGACATTCTTCACAGCAATACAAAAAAAAAAAATCCTAAAATTTATATGGGACCACAAAATACCATGAATAGCCAAAGCAATCTTAAGCAAAAAGAACCATGCTGGAAACATTACATTACCTGACTTCAAAATACATTACGAAGCAACAGTAACCCAAACAACATGGTACTGGCATGAAAACAGACACATGTACCAATGGAACAGAATAGAGAATCCAGAAGTAAATCCATGAATTTTTGGCAGAAGTGCGAAGAACACACAATGGGGGAAGGACAGTCTCTTCAACTAATTGGTTCTAGGAAAAGTGGATACCCAACTACAGAAGAATGCATAGACCCCTATCTCTCACCACTTACAAAAATCAACTCAAAATGGATTAAGTGCTTAACTGTAAAACCTGAAACCATGAAACTACTAGAAGAAAACATGGGGGAACACTTCTTGACATTGGTCCGGGCAAGGATTTTTTAAAGATAAGGACCCAAATCACAGGCAACAAAAGCAAATTGGGATTATATCAAACTAAAAAGCTTCTGCACAGTGAAAGAAGGCAAAGGAAACAATCAGCAGAGTGAAAAGACAACCTATAGAATGGGAGAAAAACTATGCAAACTATGCATCTCACAGGACATTAATATCCAGAATATATAAGGAACTTAATTCACTAGCAAAATGATAATAATTTGATTAAAGAATAGTCAAAAGACCTGAATAGACATTTCTCAAAAGAAGACATACAAATGGCCAATATGTGTATGAAAACAATGCTCAACATTGCTAATCATCAGGAAAATTCAAATAAAAATGACAATGAGACATCATCTCACTCCAGTTAGAATAACTATTATCAAAAAGACAAAAATAAATGCTGAATGTAGAGAAAGGAGAATCAAACACTATATTTAAATTAATACAGCCATTATGGAAAACAATCTCAAGTTTCCTCAGAAAACTAAAATTAAAACTATCAAACTATTCATCAGTCCTCCTTCTGGATATATATTCAAAGGAAAGAAAATCAGTATGTTGAAGAGATACCAGCAGCACTGCCATGTTTATTGCAGCACTATTCACAATAGCCAAGATATGAAATCAACCAAAGTGTCCATCAATGAAGGAATGAATGAAGAAAACCTAATATATTTACACAATAGAATACTCTTTTGCTCTGTAAGAGAATAAAATCCTGTCATTTCTGACAACATAGATAAGCCCAGAGGACAGTATGTTAGGTCAAATAACTCATGCTCAGAAAGATAAACACCCCCATGACTTCACTTATATGTGGAATCTAAAAAAACATGATTTCATAGTGGTTACCAGAGGCTGTGAAAAGGAGAAGAGGGGGATGGAGAGATGTTGGTCAATGATTACAAAGTTACAGTAAAACAGGAAGAAGAATGAGTTCTAGTGTTCCATTGCACAATAGGGTGACTATAGTTAATAACATAGTGTATATTTAAAAATAACTAGAAGAGAGAGTTTCGAATGCCCTCACCACTAAGAAATGACAATATTCGAGATGATGAATATGCTAATTACCCTGATTTGATAATTACATAATGTATACATATGTCAAAATGTCACACTGTACCCCATAAATATGTACAAGTGTTATATGTCAATTAAAAATGTAATAAAACTGAAAAATACATGAAAAATTAGTACATTTGCTATGAGAAGATGTGTTTCACATTCCAAAGTGACTTTTAAAAACTTTTCCAAATAATAGTTATATATCAGTTAGAAGTTTCTACATCATGTTAGTAGGCAGATATTTTTCATACAAGGAAAGTTAATTGTACAAAAATAATTTCTTTCACAGTTAAGTTTCCTAACTATCAAACTTCCCAGCTAAGCTTTCTTCTTAAAATGTCTGTTATTATCCCAGTTAAGGAACTATATATAGGAGCTCAAATTTTCATCAGATTGATGAAATGTCAGCTCCTTCAGAGAATGGATTTTCAGTAATCCATCTGTTAAATGGTTGGGTTTTTTTAAGTATGAGATTTCACAATACAAGATAAGAGGAAAATATTTAGATCCTTTAGCCATATTATTTTGACAAAATGGCATATTTACTCAATAGAAGGTCTTCACAAGTAATTGTAGTTTCCATCAAGGCCAATTCTTACGCTCAGCTGTAATTACTTTGGATTTTCTGTAGTTCACATCTCATTCTCTAGCTTACTTACAAAGAAAATTGTGATTAGAATTTAGAATTTTCAAAATTGTCCTTGAAACTCTTTGCCTCTTCCTAAGGGAAGAAATTTAAATCTCTTTAAACCTGATGATTTGACTGGAAGCCTAACATGAATGCAAAGTTGGTGAGAGATCATATCAAAGTCACATAGCTGATCAGTGGCTAAATCAGGACTTTAATATAGGTCTTTTGCTCCAAGGCTGTGTTCTACTTATAGCAAAATATTGTATTTTTTTTAGATATCACTATTTTAGAACATTTTTTGAAAACAAACTGAAACACTCTTTTGTGGGTACATGTAAATGTCTCAATTGCATTCTTTTTCTACTTTAAAATGCACTTAGTAATTTTAGTTCCTTCAATGTTCACATATCAAGCAGTTTATGTTAGTGGACTTTAAGGTTGAATTTTAAAATATTAATGTTTAAACCAATTAAAGATGCAATAATTCAACTTGTTTGAACACTTTTTCAATAAGATTTGGATTTCTTAAGAGCATTCTAACAGTAACAACTGATTCTTATTGTCTTTAATTTATTGAAGAAATATTATTGAGAACCAACCATGGGCCAGGAACTGTTCTGGGAACGTGGGATGCCTCAGATAACTGAAAAAAAAAAAAACCCACAATCTCTGCTCTCATGAAACTAATATTTTTAAAAATTATGAACAGACAATAAACAAAATGGAAATGGAAATCCTTTGGAAAATTTGAATAGAAAAGCAACATAACCTGGCTTATGTTTTAAAAAGATAACCATAAGATAGCCATAAGTACTATATGGAAAGCATCCTAAGAGGGTGGGAGAAGATGAGGGTAGAAACATGAACACTACTTGGAAACATATTACAATAGTCTATTGAGAGATGCTGGTGGTGTGGAAAAGGTGATAGCCATAAAGATCATAAGCAGGTTAGACTCAGGAAATATTTTGAGGGTAGAGCCAAGAGGATTTCCTGGCAAATAGAATGAGATGAAGGCAGGATTTTAAAATGCATCCAAGGATTTGGAGTAAACAACAGGAAGGATTAGCTGCTTTCAACAGAGATGGGAAAGAATTTGAGAAGCGCAAATGTGAGGAGAAAAGACTAAAAAATGATTAAGAGCTCAGACGGGACCAATGACATATGTCTGTCTCCATGTATTTCATAAAAGAGGCCACATGCTTTTTGGTGGGGGGTCTCTTTGCAGTAAGTTGAAACGAGAATGATGAGTTGTGTTTAAATGCATACCTGGGGTCGGCCAGGCACGGTGGCTCATGCCTGTAATCCCAGCACTTTTGGAGGCTGAGGCGGGTGGATCATCTGAGATTAGGAGTTAGAGACCAGCCTGACCAACATGGAGAAACCCCGTGTCTACTAAAAATATAAAATTAGCCAGGTGTGGTGGCACATGCCTGTAATCCCAGCTACTCAGGAAGGCTGAAGCAGGAGAATCACTTGAACCCAAGAGGTGGAGTTGCGGTTAGTCGAGATCATGATACTGCACTCCAGCCTGATCAACAAGAGCAAAACTCGGTCTCAAAAAAAAAAAAAAAAAAAAAAAAAAAGAACAAAGAAAGAAAGAAAAGAAAAGAAAAAGAAAAAGAAGTAAATGAATACCTAGCATCTAGTAAGGAGGGTCAAAGTCCTAGGAGCTAGAAGACATTTGGCTTTCAGAGACTTTTATTCAGTACCATGGACAGATTCAAACCAAAGCTGTACACCAGGGATGTTCAATCTTTTGACTTCCCTGGGCCACACTGGAAGAAGAATTTTCTTGGGCCACACATAAAATACGCCAACACTAACGATAGCTGATGAGCTTTAAACAACTCACAAAAAAAAGCCTCATAATGTTTTAAGAAAGTTTATGAATTTCTGTTGGGTCACATTCAAAGGCATCCTGGACTGCATGTAGCCTGCAGACCACAGATTGGACAAGCTTGTTCTAGACTGTCAGTAAACTAAGCCAGAGGTTCAGTAATCCTACTGTGGAAATTATTCATTTATTTACCCCCACATTCACCAGTTCACTTGTTTACTCAATTACCCATTCACTAGGGCAACAAAAACAAAGCACAGTCTTTTTTCTCAAGGAAGAGAAATATAGAAAAACAAACAAATGAAAATAAATACCTCTGTTTTATTAATTGGACCTTATGATGTATAACAGTTTTTTCTTCCAAAATTTTATATAACATATACTTAAGAAATACATAAACTACTTATACATTTCTTAATGTTTATAATGAAAATATTTTTGTAATCTTTAAAATTTCAATTGAAACATGTTATGAATTTGGTGAATCTCTCCAAAAGCAAACAACTGTGCCTAGAGTTTGTTCCTTCTGGTGGGTTTGTGGTCTCACTGACTTCAGGAATGAAGCTGTGGACCTTTGCAGTGAGTGTTACAGCTCTTAAAGGTGGTGTGGGCCCAAAGAGTGAACAGCAGCAAGATTTATTGCAAAGAGTGAAAGAACAAAGCTTCCACAGCATGGAAGGGCACCCAAGCATGTTGCTGTTGCTGGCTGGGGTGGCCAGCTTCTATTCCCTTATTTGTCCATTCCCACATCCTGCTGATTGGTCCACTTTACAGAGTGCTGATTTGTCCATTTTATAGAGTACTGATTGGTCAATTTTACAGAGTGCTGATTGGTCCATTTTACAGAGTGCTGATTGGTCCATTTTACAAACCTCTAGCTAGCCACAGAGTGCTGATTGGTGCATTTTACAATCCTCTTGTAAGACAGAAAAGTTCTCCAAGTCCCCACCCTACCCAGAAGTCCAACTGGCTTCACCTCTCAATCCCCCCTCTAAACAGGACACCCCAACTGCTGTTGGGAACTGGGCAATGACCACTCTAGCTACTTCCTGTTGGATAGGGGCAAAGAAGGAGCTCTGCAGTTGTAGTGTCCTCCAGAGGGGAACTTTCTACGTCAGTCAAAGGGCCAGTGGGTTGATCCAGGGGTCCTCAGCAGAAGTTGTTAGTTGAGCTCATTTGGGGTTCCATTTGTAAGAGCATCTGTAGCTTGATGGCCTTGATCCTGGAGGAAACAAATTTGACAAGGAGGTTAAAAATAGAAGGTCCAAAGGTGAGTAATAGCAAGATGGCTGTCACAGGACCTAGAAATGGAGAAACCATGTGGCCCAACTCCAGACGTTGGTATAAGAGTGTGAAAGGCATTGTCTGATTTCAGAAGCCTTTTCCTGTGAATGCTGGGCGGCATCTCATACTATCCCTGACTGGTTAGTGTAAAAGCAACACTTTTCCTCTAAGAAGGTGCAGAGTCCTCCTTTCTCAGTAGTGAGGAGATCTAGGCCTCAGTGGTTTTGGAGAATCACTGCTGCCAAAGAGTCTATTTGGGATTGTAGAGTAAGGATAGATTTTGTTATTTCTTGCAAACTTTTGAGAGTGTGTGGTAGTAGGATAATGAAGTAGATAAACCTGCTATTCTGGTTCCTACAGCAGTGGCCATTCCTAACCCTATAAGTAGAGGTATTAGTTGTATGGCCCTGCGCTGGTGGACTTGAGCTTTACGGGGCACTGATAGGGTCTGATTTCCTGGGGCAATGTTAATGTTGGGACTTAGGAAGACTAAGGTGCGGGTGCCTGTCCAGTTGGTGGGGAGGCAGATATATGTTGAAGCTCCACATAAGAAGAATATGCCTTGGCTGGGTAGACAGAAAAGTACCCTGGCTTCTCTCTCTTTCCCTCTCTCTCTCTCTGACTGTCTGTGTCTTTCTCTCTTCCTGACTCCTTCTTTGTTTCTGTCTTTTCCTCTCTCTCTTTCTCTTTGACTTTCTGTCTTTCCCTTCTCTCTCTCTCTTTCTCTCTGACTCCCTCTTTGTCTCTCTGTCATTAACCACCCCGAGGGGAGAAAACTATGACCCCAGGAAAGTCCCCATTCTGTTTCAGTTGGGGAATACTGGGACATAATCTCTTGGAAAGGGTTGTCCCATACCAAGGGTCCTTCCACAGGTATTTCTAATGTGAGGTTCCACTTGGCAGCAATTTTGGCCTCAGTGTCTGCCTGACGGTTTCCTTCTGCCTTTTTTCCTTCACCTTTTTGATGGTTTTGGCAGTGTAAGACTGCCATCTCCTTGGGTTTTTGCACTGTGTGCAATAACTCCATGATTTCCTTGTGGTATTTAATGGAGGTTCCCCCAGAGGGTAGGAACTCCCTTTCTTTCCATATTGCAGCATGGGCAAGCATGCTATTTGTATACACATATTTATTCTTTTTCCCTTTCCCAGTTCTAAGTCTTGGGTAAGCGCCACTAGTTCTGCTAACTGGGCACTGGTTCCTGGGGGAAGAGGCTTACTTTCAAGTGCTTACTAACTATGGCATGGCTTAACCTGCCTTTTGTATCCCATTCTCCACAAATGAACTTCCATTGGTATATAGGTTAAGGTCAGGATTAACTAAGGGGACTTCTAAGAGATCCTCTCGGGCGGCATAAATCTGGACTATAATTTGTTGGCAGTCATGCTCAATTGGTCCTCCATCCTCTGGGAGAAAACTGGCAGGGTTGGGGGCCACACATGTGTGTATTTGAAGCAATGGTCCCTCAAGGAGCAGCACCTGGTATCCAAGCAGGCGGTTGTCTGGTAACCATAAACTTCCTTTGGCACCTAGTATGTCATTTGCATCGTGAGTAGTCCAGACAGTGAGATCTTTTCTTTGTATTATTTTGATAGCCTCTGATACTAAGACAACCACCGCCATAACTACTCCTAAACAGTGAGGCGAGTATTTTGCAACTGTATCAATTTCCTTACTTAGGTATGCCACTGGTTGTGGGATTGTTTCACGAGTCTGAGTAAGGACTCCAAGAGCTATTCCTGCTCTCTCTGTTACATGTAAAGAGAAGTTTTGTCCTATGGGAAGGCTTAAGTCTGGAGCTTGTACTAGGGCCTGGTTTAAGGTTTTCAAGGCTGTTTCTGCCTCTGTTTCCCATTCTACTAGATGAGTATTTGCCCTCTGGGTCTCCTTGATTAGAATATAGAGGGGTCTGGCTATCTCACTGTATCTGGGGATCCATAGTTGGCAAAAGCTGGTGATTCCAAGGAACCCCCACAGCTGTTTTAATGTCTTAGGGTGAGGATAAGCCAGTATAGACTGTATTTGTTCCTTGCTGACGGCCCTGGTACCACTGGCTAAAATTAAGCCTAGATATTTGACTTGTTGTAGGCAGAGTTGGGCCTTCGATTTAGATGCCTTGTACCCTTGATTAGCTAGAAAGTTTAATAGATCTACAGTAGCCTGCTGGCATGGGGCTTCTGAACTCATAGCCAAAAGAAAATCATCCACATACGGAAGGACTAGAGTGCCTGGACTTGAGAAGTGGCCTAGATCTTGGGCCTGCCTGACCAAACAGATGAGGGCTATCCCTAAACCCTTGGGGCAAGACCATCCATGTAAGTTGGGATGTGTGATCTATGGAATCCGTGAAAGCAAAGAGAAACTGGGAGTCGGAGTGCACAGGAATACAGAAGAAGGCATCCTTGAGGTCCAGACAGTGAACCATTCTGCTTCCTCTGGTATTTGAGAGAGCAGGATATAGGGGTTGGGTACAACTGGATATAGAGGAATTACTGCCTCATGATAAGTCTAAGATCTTGCACTAGTCTCCACTGATCATTCAATTTTTGTACTCCTAGAATTGGGGTGTTGCAGGGACTGCTGCATTTTCTTACTAAGCCTTGAGCTTTTAAATGTCTAACAATATCCTGTAATCCTTTATGAGCTTGAAGCCTTAAGGGATATTGCCCTTGATAAGGAAAAGTGGTGGGATCTTTTAGCCTGATTTGGACCGGGTAGGCTAAATTTTTTTGCCCTTCCAAATTGTCCTTCCAATGCCCAGGCTTCAGGGTTGATTCCCTCCTCAAGCAGGGGACCACAAATGGGTTACTTGTTCCTCATATTCATGTAGATAATAGCTCCATCTTTGGCTAATATGTCCATCCCTAACAAGGGTGTGGGACTTTCCGGCAAAACAAGAAAGTCATGTGAAAAGAGCAAAGTCTCCCAGTTACAACTGAGGAGGTGGGAGAAATACCTGGTTACAGGCTGTCCCAGTAATCCTCGGGTGGTAACGGACCTTGAGGACAGCTGTCCAGGATAGGAGATTAACACTGAGAAGGTCACGCCAGTGTCCAGGAGGAAGTCAATTTCCTGGCCCTCAATGATTAAACATACCCAAGCCTCAGTGAGGGAGATGACATGAGCTGGTGCTTGCCCCAGGCACCTTCAGTCCTGTGTTGCCCCAGAACCTTTGTCCTCTGGGCCAGTGTGCCTTCCAGTGATTGCCTCAGCATAGTGAACATGGGCGAGGAGGCAGCTTGTTTCTCGTTGGACAATCTTTTTTAAAGTGTCCTTGCAAACTACACTGATAACAAGCCTTACTGGGTGATTGGCCTGCTCCACTTTCTGTCCTCTCTGAACCACCAAGGTTTGTTTTTCTAATTGCCATGACAAAGGCTGTGGCCTTTCTCTGATCTCACTTTTCCTTTTCGGCCTGTTCCTCTTGGTCCCTATTATAGAACACTGAGGTTGCCAGGTTTAGTAATACCTCCAGATTTTGTTCCAGGCCCAGGGCTTGCTTTTGGAGCTTTCTCTTGATATCTGCAGCTGATTGGGTAATAAACTTATCACTGAGGATCAATTGACCCTTGAGGGAGTCAGGTGGCAGGGAGTATATTTTATTAAGACCTCCTGTAGCCACTTGAGGAAGGCAGAAGGATTTTCTTCCTCTCCCTGAGTTATGGTGGACATCATTGAATAACTCATGGGCTTTTTCCTAATTCTCCTTAGTCCTTCTAGAACACAGGTTAACAGATGTTTACGGCTCCGATCCCTATGATCTGAGTCTAGGTCCCAGTGGGGATCCATACTGGGGATGGCTTGCTGACTGGTAGTGAATTTGTCCCTTTCTTCAGCTGTTATTCTACCATTTACTTGACTAAGATACCAGGTATCTCCAAACTCTTGAGCTGCAGCTAAAAACATTATTTTCATTAAAGGTCAGGGTTTGGTCTAAAAATAGCATGACATGTCTCCAAGTGAGGTCAAAGGTTTGCCCTAGACCCTATAGGACATCTATGTACCTATCAGGATCATCTGAAAACTTCCCCAGGTCTACCTTGATCTGCTTTAAATCAGAGAGGGAGAAGGTTGGGCCAAATTCCCCTCCCACTACAGTTTGAAGGGGACATAACCGATAGCCGGGGTTTTTTGTGGTCCTTCGGAGATTTCTTTGCTTGTTTCCCTCTGGGCAGGGGAGATTAGAGGAGGCTTATCATTAATAGGAAGGTGAGCTATAGGAAGGCTAAGATATGGAGGTAAGCTGAGAGGTCCTCCTGTGGGATGTAAATTGCAGGCTTTGCATAGTTGTGGATTATCCTTCAATGAAAAGAAAGCTTGGACATAAGGTATTTCACTCCATTTGATTTCCCTCTTACAGAATAGGTCAAGCTGCAGGATAGTATTGTAATTTAAAATTCCCTCAGGTGGCCATTTTTCCCCATCAGAAAGAGAATTCTGGGGCCAGGCCATAGTGCAGAAAAAAATGAGCCACCTCTTTTTCAGGGTTTGGGGGTGAATGACTTAGGATGCATTTCAAGGGTGAACCTGTTGATGCCTGAGTGTTTCCCATCTGAAAGAAAAAAACGGCCCATGGTTTTGATTTTTTCCCCCCACCCGACCCCCCACCCAAAAACCGCAATGGTCCCTGGACCCTGCTGATTGGAATAGTTGTACTCACTGACGCAGCAACAGAAACACTAGTTTTCCTCCTAGACCACAAGAAGGACCAAGGAAGGTTAGATTTAGTGGCCCTTACTGACGCATTCTCAAAAACCTGTTAGAGTCCTCAGTGTTTTCTAGGTGCCTAAGGAAAGAAACGGAGTCCTGAAATTTATACTAGAAATCATTCCTACAGGAGAAACTAGAAAAGCACCAGAATCACGGAGTGATTTTTAGAAGCAGGACTAGCCTCAAAGAAGAGAGGCAGGAGGAAGTTTATCTGACAGGCGTTAGGACCCAGGAGGCAAGGGTCAGGATAGATAGGATAGATGGGTGAGTCCTGCTTGGGCGATGTGACTTTGAGAGTTCCGCTCATGGCTACAGGGTCAACCAACTTTTTGTCAGGACCCCAGAGCTGAATGGCTTTCCTCTCTGTCAGCCCTCAGCTCAGCCCGGAAGTATGGGAAAAGAGGAAGCTGGTTCCAGATAAACCAAAGCTACCAACTTCAAAGAGTTGGGGGTTGTTAGAGAGCCCTTTCCCAGAAAGCCTGACACTTGTGTCTTTAGTCCGGTGGCCAGGCTAGTCACTTTTACCTGGCCGACAGGTGCCCGGTGTTTAACCTCCAAATTCCAAGGAAAAATAGGACAGAAAAACAAGTGAAAGGGATCCAATGTTACTCACCACTTGGCAATAGTACCTTCATGATCGCCAAGATGTGTCCAGAGCTTGTTCCTTCTGGTGGGTTTGCAGTCTTGCTGACTTCAGGAATGAAGCTGCAGACCTTCGTGGTGAGTGTTACAGCTCTTAAAGGTGCTGCGGACCCAAAGAGTGAGCAGCAGCAAGATTTATTGTGAAGAGTGAAAGAACAAAGCTTCCACAGGGTGGAAAGGCAGTCCAGCGGGTTGCTGTTGCTGACTGGGGTGGCCAGCTTTTATTCCCTTATTTGTCCCCACCCACATCCTGCTGATTGGTCAGTTTTACAGAGTGCTGACTGGTCCATTTTACAAAGGGCTGATTGGTCAATTTTACAAACCTCTAGCTAGCCACAGAGCGCTGATTGGTGCATTTTTACAGAACACTGACTGACACATTTTACAAACCTTTAGCTAGACACAGAGCACCGATTGGCGCATTTTACAATCCTTGTAAGACAGAAAAGTCTCCAAGTCTCCACGTGACCCAGAAGTTCAGGTGGCTTCACCTCTTACAACTACAGGTTGAGCATACCTAATCCCAAAATCTAAAATTTAAAATGCTCCAAAATCCAAAACGTTTTGAGTACTGACATGATGCCACCAGTGGCAAATTTCACATTTGACCTCGTGAGAGTTCACAGCCATAACTTTATTTTATGCACAAATATTATTTTAAATATTTTAGAAAATCCTACCTTCAGCCTATATATAATGTATCTATGAGACATAAATAATTGTATGATTAAACTTGGATCCCATTTCCAAGACATCTCATTATGTATATGCAAGTATTTTAAGATTAAAAAAATAGAAATTTAAAACATTTCTGGCCCAGGCATTTTGGATAAGGTATACTCAACCTGTATTATGTAATGTCTTTGCCTCACTTTGCATTTGAGTTCTGTATTAATTTTCTGAGGCTTCCATAACAAAATAGCATAAACTGCATGGCTTAGAACAAAAAAAAAATGTATTATCCCACAGTTCTCAAGGTCAGAATTCCAAAATCAAGATATTGGCAAGGTTATCCTCCTTCTGCAGGTCTAGGGAAGGACACTTTTCAGGTCTCTTTCCTAGCTTCTAGTAGTTCTGGGCTCCTGGCTGCATAGTTCCAATCTTCACCTGATATTCTGTCTGCATGTGAATCTGTGCCCAAATTTCTCTCTTATCTAAAGTAGAGACATCAGTCATATGGATTAGGAACCCACCCTACTCCAATATGACTTTATCTTAACTAATTACATCTGCAATGACCTTATTTCCAAACAAGGTCACATTCTGGGGCGCTTGGGCTTAGGATTTCAACTTATGAATTTTGGGGCAACACAATTCAACTCATAACAAGTTCACAATATTGTTGGTGTCAAGTGATGACCAAAATTTAATGTGTTTCTTTATTGAGGTCCATGGACTCCTGTGTCAGCAGATTTCTTTCCATGTCCACAGGTCCCAAGTTATAAAATATGGGTGTACAGAGACTTCCACTTTAGACACAGGCTCTAGGGGGGTAATATTAGAAGGAATTGAGCTCTTTTATTGAGCTATGATAGCTGTATTAATTGTGGCTCAGAACAAGCTCAAGGATGCCAAAATCAAGCATCACATTAATCAAGCTCCCCTCCAGCTTGGTCATGGAAGATAGTATCTGAAGGTAAAGTGAGGCAGTAAATAAGAATTGAGGCCAGGCACTCAGCGATGTCATTCTGCTAAACCCAAACACCCAGGAAATAGGTGTTGGAGTGGGGTGAAACCAGATGATAAGTGAAGCTGTAGTGCCAGAAAGTGGAGATGCTGGGGTGATATTTAAACCTAGGTAACACTGAATGAATTCTTCCCTACCTGAGGTTATCTTACACATCAAATCCTGAGCCTTTAACGCCACACATTTCTCTAATCCTCGGAACCATGTGGGATCTCTAAGGAGTCCGTGCAAGAGCCTTGAGGGCTTTTGAGCACCCTATGTACAGTTTTCTCCCAATGTGTTAGAGCTTCACGGTCTCTGTTTCAGAACATGACCCTCACTTGAGGAGGGACACGGGAGCTAGCAATGGTTCTCCTTTTAACTGTTAGGATTTCACATTTAAAAATTGTTGAACTTAACGAGAAGACAAGTGTTATGGCTCATTCCAGTTTTCCTAAAGCCATTTGAACAAATATTTCTTTAGATTGGTTAAAAGTCCAAGGTAAGACTGAAATGTAACAGTTACAGCACTAAAAATGCGATACAATCTTTCATTTACAAGTAAAGATAGTAATACATGTTAAGAACAAAAAGAAAAATCCAACTCTGAGATGTTTACAAGAAACCCAGTAAAAATAAGTTGTCACAGAGAGGATAAAAAGAATGGCTGAGTAAAAGCACTGTTCTTTATTACAGAATAACATTATTTTCTTCTGTAATAAAGAAATATGAAAGTTTTTAAAAAGTTCCTTATCAATCAATATTGGTTACATAAATATTAAATTTAGAGCAGAACAATTTATTTGCCTACCGTTTGTTAAAGGACATTGGCTGGTCAATGTTAGCTGATATTTACCTAATCGTAGTTAAAAATATAAATTCTGAACTGGAGAATACTTTATATTATTTTTATTAAGTTGAAAAATAAGTTTTCATATTCTGTGAGGAACATTTTTTTCCTAAAAATCCATTTGCCATTGCTGTTAGAAACTATGAAAATATTAACAAGGTTTTCAGAGTATGCTAATGATGTGCTGTCTGTTGAAGAGGAACGTAATGTGACTGACCTAAGGTGCAAGCTTTGAGTGGCTAAAACAATTACATTTTTCTGGCAATAGCACATATAACATGGGTGTTTAGGGTTTTCTTTTTGAGAGGCCCCTTAGTGGGATTCAGTGGAGTTCATACCCAGACAGTTGACTGCTCAGAGGTAGACATCCATCGGTATAAATGAGTGGAATGTGTCCTGATGTAACCAATTGAAGGGAACATGTGCCTCACACATTCCAGATGGGTGCAAAGGGCAACTACACAGCCTGGAGAGCCCTCAGGGCCCAGGGATGGGGGTTATTCTGCTGTCAAATATTTTTCCAAGTTCTATCCCTACGCCTTCATATTTGTACTCTTCAAGGACACATTTTGGTAAACCACAGGCCTTCGTATATCCATACATGTTTGGTCTTATTTTTTTGCCTGCACTCTTATAAAACCAGACATCCACAACAAAGGCCAGGTTGCTTCACTTGAAATTGGATGCACCATTTTGACCTCAGTTGCATGGGGTTCTCATCAGTTGATAATACATTCAGTGAGGCCTAAGGTCATGTGTACCAAGCTGCACCAAGGAAAACCTGTGCCAGTTGTTCTCAAAGTATGATCTGTGGAAACCCCATGGAGTTCACAAAGTCAAAACTACTTTTGTAATAATATTCAGATTTTATTTGCCTTTTTAACTGTGTTGACATTTGCACTAATGGTGCAAGAACAATGGTGGGTTAAATTGCTGATGCCTTAGCATGAGTCAAAGCAGTTGCAATAAATTTTGCAAGTCAACATTGAGTTCTTCACCACACACTCTCAGTAAAAACTATATGCCACTGTCACATAAAAAAATCACCTCGATGAAGAAAAACTAATAATTTTATTAAATATTATCCTTTAACTATGTCTTTTAATATTCTGTGTGATGAGATGACAAATAAACATAAGGCATTTCCACTAGATACTAAAATATGGTGGTAAATCTGAAGGAAATTCATATGTGGGATTGTGTGGGCTGCAAGCTGAACAAGCCATTTATTTTTACGAACACCATTTTTACTTGAGAGAATTACTGACAAACCATGGATATTTAGACTTGAGTATTTGGCAGGCACTTTCTCAAAAATGAACAGAGTAAGCCAGTCACTTCAAAAAAGGCAACAACTCAGCGCTCACTGCCAATGACAAAACACGAGTTTGCAAGTGAGTATCAGAATCTTGGAAAGCTTGTAAAAACCAGTGCAAGCTTAAGAGTTTCCTGTTAAAGACTTTTCTGATGTAACTCATGGTAATATTAACTAGAGTGATTTTTTTTTTTCATATTGTCAAATGAAAAGTGTCAACATTTGGAAGATCTATATAACTCAGTGAAGCAGTATCTTGCCAAAATCTAATGCATAATGCTACAATATCATGTTCGGTAAAAGACCTACTCAAAATGCAATGGATTTTAATGTTAGACAGTATGAAAAGCTCACTGAAATGATTTCAAATTCCACATTGGTGAACAACATGAAGAAACCACCACTTGTCTGATTTGCTCTAGCAGCAAACAAGATTCACAATTGTCTAAAGTGGCTACTAAAATACTCCTTCCTTTTCCAACTACCTGTGTAAGATTGGATTTTCTTCATGTATTTTAACCAAACAATATATTGCAACAACTTAAATGGAGAACCAAATATGAGAATTGCTGTCCTCTGTTAGGCCAGACATTAAAGGGGTTTATAAAAATGTAAAACAACGCTACTCTCCTCTCTATTTTTTGTTTGCTTGTTTTATAAAATCTAATTTTGTTTTATAAAAATATATTATTTATATTTATACTTAATGGGTCTGTTGTTATCATTTCAATTGAATTAATAAATGAAAGGTTTAGCCAGGGGCGGTGGCTCATACCTGTAATCCCAACACTTTGGGAGGCTGAGGCTGGCAGATCACGAGGTCAGGAGTTCAAGAGCAGCCTGTCCAATATGGTGAAACCCCGTCTCTACTAAAAAATACAAAAATTAGCTGGGCATGATGGTGAGTGCCTGTAGTTCCAGCTACTCGGGAGGGTGAGGCAGGAGAATCGCTTGAACCTGGGAGGTGGAAGTTGCAGTGAACCAAGATCGCACCATTGCACTCCAACCTGGGCTACAGAGCAAGACTCCATCCCAAAACAAACAAACAAACAAATAGTTCAAAATGCAGCAGCTTTATTTTCTAATATAGCAAATATTAGTAGATATAATCTATATAAATGAAGGCTTTCAGATGTTCTTAATAATTTTTAAAAGAGAAAAAAGAAAAAGACAGCACTGACCTACATAATATATAAAAACTGTATCTTCCTATATAAGATAAAGAAGAATTACGGACTAGTGAAATAACTGAGACATAGAATCAAGAACATTTCAAATCAAAATAAAGTTTCCCTCATTTGACTAGCTCTTTCAGCTACAATAGATTTTATATCCTGAGTCATGTAAAAATAATTGTCCTTACTTAATATTAAGTTTCTGCTTAGAATAAACACCCAGGCATAACATTTTATCCATTAAAATACATTGAATAGCTCTATCAAAATATGGCCAGACAACTTTTGGGTCATGGCTTGAGCCAATGTTTAATGAAAAACTCACTGGCCTACAACCCCATTATCCATTTTGCAACTAGAATGAACTTTAACAAACACACATCTGATCTTTGTCCTGCTCTCTACAACAAGACAAGCTTAGAGAGCTTTCATGGAATATCCATACAGTTGACGATATAGCTCAGACTTCTCATGACTTTTAAGAGGTAAGGTGTGGCATCTGCTCACCTCTTGTCTTACCATTTTTCCTTTTCCATTCTATATGTATAATTTCCTTGATGTTCCATACTCTCAGATAGTGAAGTTTTTTAAAAATAATATCTTTCAAGTCTAAACTCGATGCTTTAATATATGGACATTACTGCCTTCATAATATTTATTGCATACAAAATGATTTTCTAAGTGTTATCTCTTTTCATTCTCACAAGAGCACAATATGTGATATTATCCGATTACAACTTACAATATAAGGGATTGAGACCCATAGGGGTTAAGTAGCATCCTCGAGATCACAGTTATTAAGTGAAAAGGGCTAGCACTTAAGCTCCAGCCTTCTCATCTAACTTCCCTGATAGTTCACTGCACTAATGTGGTCAGAAATATGCCTACATGTGTCTAATATGTACAGTTCTGTTACTCTTCTGCTAATCTCAAAATTTTGAGATTTTTTTTTTGCCAGGTCCAAATGATTCGTCTGACTTGAATAGTTCTATATCACCCATTATTTACATCAGAACACCATAAAGATCTTCCAGAGCCCAATAAACCATTATAAGTGAAGTGCAGTGTCAATTCTTTCAACGTGACTTATTACTTCTGTAGAGTAAGAACTCTACTAATAATATGCATATAATATCTAATTTACTTGAAAATTCTACGGCCTAGACTACAAAAAGTAGTTATGTTTCATAGTGTTAGTTTTAATCCCACAACTTGGTGATGAGTAAATAGCATTTGAAGAACCATAATGGGATAAACTCTCAAGGATAGCTTGCATTTAAACACCCAAGTCAAAAGTCCACATTCTGCTGTGTTGACCACAAGACTTCCAGCTACTTCCGACACATTCAGCACCAGAGATTTACCAACTGGCATAGTGGATGCTAGGAATGACTTCACCAGCAAAATGAACAGTGTGCATGAACAGAACATAAGCACTTACACAAATTATAGGGAATGGTGCATTTTTTCAGCTGAAAATTCCCAACTGGATTAGGTCAGTTTTCAAAAGCTCCTGGGTTCAGGGATCATCAGAAGATTTTGTCCCTGGATTCTGGCTGCAGCATTAGCCAAATTGAAAAATAGACTATTATCTCATCTGCCTTAAATGGGCTTTCCTGAATGGGGTTGCAACCTAACTGGATGCCATTTAACTTTCCTTAATGTGAGTATGCATGGCAAGATTAAGCGTTAAGACATTCTATATTTCTGTGTTTTGAAATTGTGTAGAGGAAATCTATTACAATGACCCACTTCTAACTATTAGTGACTATAAATATTAACCCCCCAAAATGTGATCATTGTAAATGACCAAATTTACATAGTTCAGTTTTCAAAAGCTCCTATTATAAAGCAGTTTAAGAAACTTAGAATGTTGCTACTTCATAAGTAATATTAAATCAAATAATACTGAGTTGCTTGCCATTTTGCCTATTTAAAGACTACAGCAAATAGGATTGACTTTCACTTTTTACTTTATGTTCTTCTGTATTATTCAAATTACATAATTATTAATATTCTATATTAAGTTGTACAATAAACATGTATTACTTTTTAATAAGAGAACCCTAAATAATAGAAAACACTAAATTAATTTGATGCTAAGATTGATGTAGAACTGCAACTTCTTGCTACAACTCCCTAATCTCAGATTTTTGGGCTTATTAAAATATAATCACTATTCTCTTAATAAATTACTGTAGAAATGTTATTTACTTGAGTTCATATTAATTTTATGTGTGAATTTTTAAGGACTTAATGACCCAGTTCTTTTATATAACTCTGAAAAACTCAATCAAGATCTTTTATTATCTTCACATTCCATAAAGCTGAGTCCTCACTGTAGAACTGTGGTCAACATGCCAACAGTAATCTTGAATATAACAAAAGACTTAAATATTTTAAAAGCTATCGTGTAGTAAATTATTTTGTTTTGTTTTGTCTTGTGGATGAAAACTGGAAGTTAGGGACTGTATTTTATAATCTTTAAAACTCTCAATTGCTTGCATATAATGCTGTGTATATATGCTTGCTTTATGGAATGAACATATGATTTTCATCCCACTTAGTGCCTATGTGTTTGAAAATTTGTTTAAAAATTAACTACCTATATGAATGTTAATTTTTTAAGAAGCCCAAACCTCTTGCTAGTTTTGGCATTTTCTGTAAGAATTAGAAGTGAAAGATAATGGTATATAAAGTATACTTACGAAGATATTTCTCAGTACCTAGGTTTATTACAATCTGGGGGAGAGAGCAAGCTACACTGTAAAAATAACTTCAGAGTCAATTAAAATGTGGGCTAAACACTGCTAGCTGTGAAAGACCAGACTGTCAGAGAGCAGCCTCCTGGGCCAATATCATCACAGGATAGATTCTGACCTGAGAAAACCTGTATCCTTCCCACCTTTCAGAAGAGAGAAAAGTAAGACAGGAGAAATTTCAAAAGCAGAATGAATGTGAGAAACCACTGTTCATTTTACCGGCTTTCATTATTGGTAAAAGAAAGTTTCCATTTCTAATATCAAAAACACATTCCTTCTGCTTATCTTTTCTTTACGTCATCTACCCTATGAATATTTAGTAGCTCAAAAGCCTGACTTCCTGAAAAGTCAAGTTTCTTACCACCTGCTTACAGTTCTCCTCATGTAGACTTACAGGCTCATATCCTTTCTAAAAGAACAGGAGGTTAACAAAAACTTTGGCTTTCAATTTTCAACTTTTTTCACTTTAAAATGAAGGAATATCTCTTCTAGACTCCAAGTGAATGGAAAAACAATAGCCCTAAATATCCTCCACTTCCACATAACTGCTCCCACAAAGTTATGTCATAAAACAAATGCCTTCAAAACAAATGTTGAGAAGGACCAATGCTTCTCAGTTTGAATGTAGATCATATATTGACATGTCAGGTAAATTTGAAAATGCATATTTATAAATTATATAAGTTTTTTAGGCTAATGGTTTTGTACTTGAATTTATTGTCTAAGAAGCATGTGCACTCATAGAAAACTATAAAAATGATTTTCCCAAGGAGCCATATATTTAAAATTTCTACTAGTTCTGCTCCACATTTGGAATGAATCAGAGTGAGCATTGGCAGCTTCTGGCCACGCACCCACGGGGCATTAACAATGGCTTCTAGGTTCTCACCTACAGCCTGCATAACCTTTTAGGTGACTAGGATGGGATGTAGTTTGGGAGACCTGCCAAAGAGAAAGGGACACTTCCAGCTGACTTTACTCATGGATGAACATTTGGGATGGCTGATTTGAGGGGTATAAGAAAGTCTTTCTTTGACTCCAAAAATACTTCTGAGCACCCATTTCATGACCTAAAATCCCACCATAAAATATTTTTTTTTTTCATGCTAGTCTTTCTTCCTTAATTGAAAGGTAAACACACTTAGGGGCAACCGCTAGTGATGGAAGGAAGTTCAGTCACATACTTAGAATTCTTGGTGTCAATCATAGGCCAACCAAGTTCTGAGTCTGTTCCTTCTATCAGGGATGTCCTTTCAGTAGTAAGAAGTGTTGGGATATCCAGGCACAAGCACTATGCCAAGGGTCAAGTGGGCATGTGGCATTGAGGTGGTCTGATTTAGTCACCACAATGACAGAGGCTCGTGTGTTGAAACCAGGTTATGAAATCAGAAGAGAAAGATACCTCTTAGTTGCATAAGCTACAGAAACCAACACTTGGAGCAGGATTGCTCCCATGCCTGAAGTAGGAATGTGCCTACAGTGTGGATGGAGTTGCCTAGTTGCACAGAGTGAGGAAGCAGAACAGAGCAGAAAGTTAAGGTTATCACTGCAAAATGTTACGTAGCTTACAGAGCTCAATGCACTTTTAGTAGCTCACACACAGAATTGTACATAAAAACATGAAGTTATAAATGTAACAAATTTGCTGAAAAAGAATGTGCTGATAATTTGACAACTTAATGAAATTCAGTAATAGTAACTATTGTAATGATTTTATCTTATTTTAATACTCAAATGAGCTTTGTCAAGATAATTTGGTTGAGTTGGTACTTATTTTATATTTTCTTTCAATTTGTGATTTTTTTCTGTCAGTGTATTTTCCTGAAGCTTGGACAATATTGCACTGATTTCAATGGTCTAAATAGCACATCTAGTGTAACCCTAATATTAAGTTAGGCTTTTTGCAGGGATATTCATAATCTTGACTTAAATAATAGGTCAAGTGTGCCTGTAAGTGTAGGTGATATGGTTTGGCTCTGTCCCCACCCAAATCTCATCTTGAACCATAGTTTCCATAATCCCCACATATCGTGGGAGGGTTTGGGTCATGGGGGAAGTAATTGGATTATGGGGGCAGTTGCCTCTATACTGTTCTCATAATAGTGAGCGAGTTCTCATGAGATCTGCTGGTTTTATAAGGGGCTTTCTGGCTCTTCTTTCTGCATTTCTCCTTGCTACTGCCATGTGAAGAAGAACATGCTTTCTTCCACTTCAGCCATGATTGTATGTTTCCTGAGGCCTCCCCAGCCATGCTTAATTGTGAGTCAAACCTCTTTCCTTATAAATTACTCTGTCTCAAGAATGTCTTTAGTAGCAGCATGAGTAGGGACTAACACAGTAGACTGGTACAATATATTGCTCGTTCCCCTTCCCATTACCTCTGATTATTTAAAGTTGCAAAGTAGTGTTTTATATCAGCCAAAATAAGCTCATTTTTTATGCCAAAAGTGCCATCAAATTATTCTCATCCTTCTTGCTTAGCTAGTGGTTTGTAGACTGCAATAAGAACATTTTATACTCAATTAGAAAGCTGAGAAAAAAATAAGTTTTAAAAAAGAAGTTGGAGTTGCTATGATTGCCTTGAAAACAACCCTTGACTGTCCATTACCACATGGAGAAACAGCTCACAGAACCAAGCATCATGAGGTCTGAGGACAGATGTTTGTTAGGTTGTCTTCACCATGGCAGCTTACTTCCTTCTCTGAAGTCCCTGGTCTCCTATTAGTGGTGTCTGTGGTCTGTGGTGAGGACTCAAATGGGGGACAAGAGAGCCCTTCCTTCTTCCTTGTCTGAAAACAAGTTAAGGATGCTCAAATTCGGAACAAAACTTTGTTGAAACCATAAGGCTATTCTGCTTTCTTGCTAACATTTCATTGAACACACACAAATGGTTGGCGTCCTATACTACCTTCTGTCCACCTACATTGGTATGTCTGTCCTTCTTAGATCAGTTGAATAACGCTTAATCAGAAGGCTCATAATGAAGGACTTTCCCCGTAATTAGAGCTCAAACTCTAGCATCTTCTCCTACATCTTCCAGCAGGGTTTTCTACACTTCTGTTTTCTAATTTAAAAAAAAGACAGTAGCAACATTAAGAACAACAATATTTACATCACCATGGCTTTGGAGATAAAGTATTTTGCATAAAACACCTAAATCTAACCAAAGACTATTGATCTCTTTTTCCACCAAAATCACCTTTCTCTCACACACATTTCTAAACACCTAATTTATGTAAGTCATGTGCTCTAAACTAATGTTCAATCTATGAAACACATAACATTTTGAGGTGAAGATTAGTAATGGAGTTTCCCTCACGTATAATTAATCAGGGATTACTAGAATACTAGCCCACAACTTTTGTTCTATTGTGCTACCTTTCATGTTGAATGAGCACCCTTCCTGGTAAAAGGGTATTTCATTACTTAAGAAGAATAAAGAACTGTTGAAAAGGAGTGAGGAGAGCCCAGGAACAGGGGGACTGCAGGTTGGTTTGTGTCAGCTGGCAAAAAAGTCAAGAAATAATGACCAGAGAAATGTATATTCTGCATGTCTGGTGTTTTTATTACTGCTTTCAGATTATCACAAATAATCCTTTTAGAACAAGAATGTCTCACAATATTATTTTGGAAATAGTAACGGATGGATTTAAAGAAGTGGTGCCCTCCACTGCAGTGAATTTTTAGGGATGAAGGATATAAGATCATAGAAGAAATATGATCATTCAAAAAAGGGAAGCAATGGAATTTGCCCTGGGAGCCCAGAATGGAGAGACTTCAGGAGGCAGCCCAGGACCAGGAATGAGTCACCAGTAAGCCTCTGACACACGCTCAGACCTTTTTTTTTGTCCACACAGCCTTGCTTAGGGCACAGCAGACAAGACATGAACAGGTGGAAGATGGAGTCTTAGAACACAGATTTGAGTCCCTACATTCACTGGGTTGTTAACTAAACACTTGGAACCTAGGTCTCCACAGATTTTAAATAACAGCAATATAGTACCTACTTCACATTGTTTTTTGCTTTTGTTTTTTCTGTAAAGAATAAGAGATATAATGAGAAAAGACATTTTGTAAAACAGACTATCACCACAAATGTTAAAGAGTTAACATAAGAAAGTACTTGAGTGATTTTGTAGAAGGGGGTGGAGATGAGGGGAGAGGACGGTTGACAGCATAAACCCACGTATGTCTACTGATGATGACTTTATTGCCAAAAGCCAGAAGCATCTCCAGAGTGTTAGTCCATCAGCCTAAAGTTCCCTTCTCCCTAAGTTTATTGTGTTTGCTGATATTCTATGCTAGGAACATTTTCTCAGTTTAAACTAGCAGAAAATGTTCAGCATACGTTCTGCACATTCTATTCAGGGGTTTTTATTTCCATGAATTTTAAGTGAATGCCATCATTCTGTTGTCTGCCAGGTTACTTCAAAAGCGATTGTCCTATTAAGCAAAAAATTTCCTCTTTTCTCTTTATACATTCCCTCCCATTGTTACAAGACATTTTCCATATGGGTTGGCCACATGAGAAATATGCCAGGAGATAAAAATTGTCACAGACTTTTTAGTGTATATTTTTATTTCTCTTGCTACACATCAGAGTGGTCATGAAGAACAATTTTCTGGCATCCATATTGGGTGTTTTTCACTGAGACACGTTGAGAAATAAATGCACCACTAGTTTCTCCATCTGACTGGCAGGCACATGACCACTTACTGTCACATCAGGGAAGATGTAGAATGGAAAGAAACTGGAATAAAAAACAGAACTTTAAGCCCAGAAGCAGAGTGTTCAGGTTTGTCAAAATGCTCAGTTCAAGACCCAGGAAGCCTTTTTGCTCACTTGCAGAAATAAACACCTTGATGGTCCTCACTGCTAATTACCTGACAAAGAACTTAGTGCTAAATGGTATAGCTGAATGCCAGTTACCAGTGGGAGATTGTCAAGGAGGCAGGCTGGATCAATACAGCATAAATAACCGAGAATTTAAAACCAAGAGTTGGCAGCATTTATGGTCATCCTTGGAAACTTAGAAACACTAGACGTCTACTTTTCAGAAAAATTAGACATACAGACAAAATTTTGTTTTACAATTTTAGAGATACATAGATCCCAGGCTCATTACTCTTAATTTAGAAAAATTAACCTGTGCCATAATTTATACTGCATGACTGCTACTTCCATGATGATAAAATAAGAAAAGGGGGTTGTTTGGTAAATGATCCCTTGTTATCCCAGAAAAGGATGAGGGCCATCTGGACCTGAAGGATGAGGGAATCTCCAAGGTAGAGATGTGGGTGAAGTACAGAGAAGATAACATTCCAGTTACCAGACAGATCCAGCAGTGAACCATGTCTGCCTCTCACTTACAACTACTTGCCCCTCCTGTTGTTCCCCATGCAGTTTGCTCATAATGATTGATAAGCTCAATCTGTTTGAACATAGCTTAATAAGAGTTATGGGTTTTCAAATTCCACACATTCTAGCACAGTACTCAGGTGTGTGAAAGGAACAATATATGCTGGTAGAATTAATAAGTAATGGAATGAGGCACATAAGCCCAACCACTAATTCTGCTCAGAAGTCATTTAAGGGCAGCCTTCAAGTGACCAGTAATTTTAGTAAGAAAGAGTCCCTGCAAAGTTTTCTGCTTATGGAAAAGCAACACAGTTCTAGGCCAGAGTCTCTTTGGGAGAATCTGGGTCATGGTCTCGAGGAAGTGGGTATAGATCTTAATGATAGGTAGCCTATAAGTGCTCTGAGGACAGCATCTGTGCCTAATATATCTGCTCATTGTAGGTGCGACTCTGCTGGCTGTACTGAATTTAGGATCATGATATGGGGTCATCCAGTTCTCCTTGGCAGGACTCTTACACAGTGCAACCCTTAACAAAAGAAGAAAAATGAACTCCATGGGGAAACTCAAATAAAGCGAAAGAAGTGACGTAACACAATGACACCGAGGAGCCATGTTTTAGCAGAACACACTCTTTAAAAACAGGAAAACCAAAAATAATTATTACGGAAAACTTTACACATAAAACAGTAGAAAGACTAGTGTAATGAACGCTCAGGAGCCCTGATGGCTATTGGTCCACTTACGGCCAATATTATTTTATGTATAACCCCTCCCCACCAACAACATATTTTTTAAAAAAATTTTGTTGATATATAATAGTTGTACATATTTTGAGGGTATATGTGATATTTTGATACCTGTATACAATGCATAATGATCGAATCAGAGTGATTAGGATAGCCATCACTTCAAACATTTATCTTTTCTTTGTGTTGGGAACAATACAATTCTTCTCTTCTAGCTATTTTGAAATACACAATATATTCTTTTTAACAATCATTTCCCCACCATACTATCTAGTACTAAATGTATTCCTTCTGTCTAACTGTGAGTTTTGTTGTTGCTGTTTTATTTTGTTTTTGTAGAGACAGGGTCTCACTATGTTGCTCAGGCTGGTCTTGAGCTCCAGGCCTCAAGTGGTCCTCCCATGTCGACTTCCCAAAGTGTTGAGATTACAGAAATGAGCCACCATGCCTGGCCCTACCTGTATTTTTGTACCTTTTAACCAACTTCTCAGTACTGCCCCACTAATTTTTCAGCCTTTGGTAATCACCATTCTATTCTCTATCTCCATGAGATCCACTTTTTTGTAGCTCTCATGGATGAGTGAGAACATGTGATATTTGTTTTTCTCTTCCTGGCTTATTTCAGTTAACACAATGACTCCAGTTCCATTCATGTTGCTGCAAATGGTGGGCTTTATTCTTTTAATGGTCGAATAATATTCCATTGTGTATATGTACCACATTTTCTTTATCTATTCATCTGTTGATGGACATTTAGCTTGACTCGGTATCTTGTCTATTCTGAATAGTGATGTAATAAATATAGGAGGGCAGATATATCTTTGATATACTGATGTTCTGCCTTTTTAATCTATAAACAGCACTGAGATTACTGGATCAATGGCAATTCTATTTTTAGTTTTTTCAAGAAACTCCAAACGATTTTCCATAATGGCCATATTAATTTACATTTCTACCAACAGTGTATAAGAGTTCACCTTGAAAGGGTCCCAACATGGCCGAATAGGAACAGCTCCAGTCTACAGCTCCCAGCGTGAGCTACACAGAAGACGGGGGTTTTCTGCATTTCCAACTGAGGTACCGGGTTCATCTCACTGGGGTTTGTCTAACAGTGGGTGCAGGACAGTGGGTTCAGGCCACAGACTGTGAGCCAAAGCAGGATGAGGCATCACTTCACCCAGGAAGTGCAAGGGGTCAGGGAATTCCCTTTCCTAGCCAAGGGAAGCCCTGACAGACAGCACCTGGAAAATCGAGTCTCTGCCACCCGAATACTGCGCTTTTCCAATGGTCTTAGCAAATGGTACACCAGGAGATTATATCATGCGCCTGGCTCAGAGGGTCCCACGCCCACGGAGCATTGCTCACTGCTAGCACAGCAGTCTGAGATTGAACTGCAAGGCTACCAGGAGGCTGGGGCAGTGGCGCCCACCATTGCTGAGGCTTGAGTAGGTAAACAAAGGGGCTGGGAAGCTCCAACTGGGTGGACCCCACCTCAGCTCAAGGAGGCCTGCCTGCCTCTCTAGACTCCACCTCTGGGGGCAGGACATAGCTGAACAAAAGGCAGCAGAAACTTCTGCAGACTTAAACGTCCCTGTCTGACAACTTTGAAGAGGGTAGTGATTCTTGAAGCATGGAGTTTGAGATCTGATAACAGACAGACTGCCTCCTCAAGTGGGTCCCTGACCCCCAAGGAGCCTAACAGTGAGACATCTCCCAGTAGGGGCTGACTGACACCTCATATGCTGCGCACCCTTCTGAGACAAAGCTTCCAAAGGAGTGATCATTTGGAACATTTGGAGCAGCAACATTTGCGGTTTGGCAATATCTATGGTTCTGCAGCCTCTGCTGGTGATATCCAGGCAAATAGGGTCTGGAGTGGACCTCCAGCAAACTCCAACAGACCTGTAGCTGAGGGCCCTGACTGTTAGAAGGAAAACTAACAAACAGAAAGGACATTCACACCAAAACCCCATCTGCACATCACCATCATCAAAGACCAAGAGTAGATAAAACTACAAAGATGGGGAGAAAACAGAGCAGAAAAGATGAAAATTCTAAAAATCAGAGTGCCTCTTCTCCTTGAAAGGAATGCAGCTTCTCCCCAGCAATGGAACAAAGCTGGATGGAGAATGACTTTGACGAGTTGAGAGAAGAAGGCTTCAGATGATCAGTAATAAACTTATCCGAGCTAAAGGAGGATGTTTGAACCCATCGCAAAGAAGCTAAAAACCTTGAAAAAAGATTGGAAGAATGGCTAACTAGAATAAACAGCGTTGAGAAGATCTTAAATGACCTGATGGAGCTGAAAACCACAGAACGAGAATAACGTGACACATGCACAAGCATCAGTAGCCAATTCGATCAAGCGGAAGAAAGGGTATCAGTGATTGAATATCAAATGAATGAACTGAAGTGAGAAGAGAAGTTTAGAGAAAAAACAATAAAAAGAAGTGAACAAAACCTCCAAGAAATATGGGACTATGTGAAAAGACCACATCTACGTCTGATTGGTGTACCTGAAAGTGACGGGGAGAATGGAACCAAGTTGGAATACACTCTTCAGGATATTATCCAGGAGAACTTTCCCAACCTAGCAAGGTAGGCTAACATTCAAATTCAGGAAATAAAGAGAATGCCACAAAGACACTCCTTGAGAAAAGCAACTCCAAGATACATAATTGTGAGATTCACAAAAGTTGAAATGAAGGAAAAAATGTTAAGGGAAGCCAGAGAGAAACGTCAGCTTGCCCACAAAGGGAGGCCCATCAGACTAAGAGCGGATCTCTCAGCAGAAACTCTACAAGCCAGAAGAGAATGGGGGCCAATATTCAACATTATTAAAGAAAAGAATTTTCAACCCAGAATTTCATATCCAGTCAAACTAAGCTTCATAAATGAAGGAGAAGCAAAATCCTTTAGAGACAAGCAAATGCTGAGAGATTTTGTCACCACCAGGCCTGCCTTACAAGAGCTCCTGAAGGAAGCACTAAACATGGAAAGGAACAACTGGTACCAGCCACTTAAAAACATGCCAAATTGTAAAGAATATCAACGTTAGGAAGAAACTGCATAAACTAGCGAACAAAATATAACATCAAAATGACAGGATCAAATTCACACATAACAATATTAACCCTAAATGTAAATGGGCTAAATGCTCCAATTAAAAGACACAGACTGGCAAATTGGATAAAGAGTCGAGACCCATCAGTGTGCTACATTCAGGAGACCCATCTCATGTGCAGAGACACATAGGCTCAAAATAAAGGGATGGAGGAAGATCTACCAAGCAAATGGAAAACCAAAAAAAGCAGGGGTTGCAATCCTAGTCTCTGATAAAACAGACTTTAAACCAACAAAGATCAGAAGAGACAAAGAAGACCATTACATAATGGTAAAGGGATCTATTCAACAAGAAGAGCCAACTATCCTAAGTATATGTGCACCCAATACAAGAGCACCCAGATTCATAAAGCAAGTCCTTAGAGACCTACAAAGGGACTTAGACTACCACATAATAATAATGGGAGACTTTAACACTCCACTGTCAACATTAGACAGATCCACAAGGCAGAAAGTTAACAAGGTTTCCAGGAATTGAACTCAGTGCTGCACCAAGTGAACCTAATAGACAACTGCAGAACTCTCCACCCCAAATCAACAGAATATACATTCTTCTCAGCACCACATCACACTTATTCCAAAACTGACACATAGTTGGAAGTAAAGCACTCCTCAGCAAACGTAAAAGAACAGAAATTATAACAAACGGTCTCTCAGACCACAGTGCAATCAAACTAGAACTCAGGACTAAGAAACTCACTCAAAACTGCTCAAATACATGGAAACTGAACAACCTGCTCCTGAATGACTACTGGGTACATAACGAAATGAAAGCAGAAATAAAGATGTTCTTTGAAAACAATGAGAACAAGACACAACATATCAGAATCTCTGGGACACATTTAAAGCAGTGTGAAGAGGGAAATTTATAGCACTAAATGCCCACAAGAGAAAGCAGGAAAGATCTAAAATTGACACTCTAACATCACAATTAAAAGAACTAGAGAAGAAAGAGCAAACACATTAAAAGCTAGCAGAAGGCAAGAAATAACTAAGATCAGAGCAGAACTGAAGGAGATAGAGACACAAAAAACCCTCCAAAAAAATCAATGAATCTAGGAGCTGATTTTTGAAAAAATCAACATAATTGGTAGACTGCTAGCAAGACTAATAAAGAAGAAAAGAGAGAAGAATGAAATAGATACAATAAAAAATGATAAAGGGGATATCACCACTGATCCCAGAGATACAAACTACCATCAGAGATTACTATAAACTCCTTTACACAAATAAACAAGAAAATCTAGAAGAAATGGATAAATTCCTGGACACATACAACCTCCCAAGACTAAACCAGGAAGAAGTTGAATCCCTGAATAGACCAATAACAGACTCTGAAATTGAGGCAATAATTAAGAGCCTATCAACCAAAAAAAGTCCAGGACCAAACTGATTCACAGCTGAATTGTACCAGAGGTACAAAGAGGAGCTGCTACCATTCCTTCCGAAACTATTCCAATCAATAGAAAAAGAGAGAATCCTCCCTAATTCATTTTATGAGGCCAACATCATCCGGATACCAAAACCTGGCAGAGACACAACAAAAAAAGAGAATTTTAGACCAATATCCCTAATGAACATTGATGCAAAATTCCTCAATAAAATACTGGCAAACTGAATCCAGCAACACATCAAAAAGCTTATCCACCATGATCAAATAGGCTTCAGCCCTGGGATGTAAGGCTGGTTCTATGTACGCAAATCAATACACGTAATCCATCATATAAACAGAACCAAAGACAAAAACCACATGATTATCTCAATAGATGCAGAAAAGGCCTTTGACAAAATTTAACAACCCTTCATGCTAAAAACTTTCAATAAATTAGGTATTAATGGGATGTATCTCAAAATAATAAGAGCTATTTATGACAAACCCACAGCCAATGTCATACCGAATGGGCAAAAACTGGAAGCATTCCCTTTGAAAATTGGCACAAGAGAGGGATGCCCTCTCTCACCACTCCTATTCAACATAGTGTTGGAAGTTCTGGCCAGGGAATTCAGGCAGAAGAAAGAAATAAAGGGTATTCTATTAGGAAAAGAGGAAGTCAAATTGTCCCTGTTTGCAGATGACATGATGGTATATTTAGAAAACCACATTGTCTCAGCCCAAAATCTTCTTAAGCTGATAAGCAACTTCAGCAAAGTCTCAGGATACAAAATCAATGTGCAAAAATCACAAGCATGACTATGCATCAATAACAGGCGAACAGAGAGCCAAATCATGAGTGAACTCCCATTCACAACTGCTTCAAAGAGAATAAAGTACCTAGGAATTCAACTTACAAGGAATGTGAAGGACCTCTTCAAGGAGAATTACAAACCACTGCACAACAAAATAAAAGAAGATACAAACAAATGGAAGAACATTCCATGCTCATGGGTAGGAAGAATCAACACCGTGAAAATGACCATACTGCCCAAGGTAATTTATAGATTCAATGCCATCCCCATCAAGCTACCAATGACTTTCTTCACAGAATTGGAAAAAACTACTTTAAAGTTCATATGGAACCAAAAAAAGAGCCTGCATCTCCAAGACAATCCTGAGCCAAAAGAACAAAGCTGGAGGCATCAGGCTACCTGAATTCAAACTCTACTGCAAGGCTACAGTAACCAAAACAGCATGGTACAGGTACCAAGACAGAGATATAGACGGATGGAACAGAACTGAGCCCTCAGAAATAATACCACACATCTACAACCATCTGATCTTTGACAAACCTGACAAAAACAAGAAATGGGGAAAGGGTTCCTTATTTAATAAATGGTGCTGGAAAAACTGGCTAGCCATGTGTAGAAAGCTGAAACTGGATCCCCTCCTTACACTTTATACAAAAATTAATTCAAGATGGATTAAAGACTTAAATGTCAGACCTAAAACCATAAAAACCCTAGAAGAAAACCTAGGCAATACCATTCAGGACATAGGCACGGGCAAGGACTTCATGTCTAAAACACCAAAAGCAATGGCAACAAAAGCCAAAATTGAGAAATGGGATCTAATTAAAACTAAAGAGTTTCTGCACAGCAAAAGAAACTATCATCAGAGTG